>NC_048438.1:3201388-3466388 GCF_004353265.1 Vitis riparia | reverse complement strand
CTTCCAATGGAAGACGGCTTCGAAGCGGGAACACAGTTGGTTCAAGGGTGTTCCAAGGAAGGAACGACGCTAACGAAGGAATACGTGGAGCAAAGGAATCTTCTTAGGGCTCCTTGTCTGTCAAAAGGGAAGGAGAAGATGCGCAATACTACTAAAGGAGGAGACGGAGCAGATTTTAAGGGATTTGTGGGTTGTTCTCATAGTGGATCTTCAGTCATGGATCACCTTTCTAATCCCGCATCAAGAGAAAAAGGGCTCAATTTTGAGGGGTACTGTGGAATGATGGAAATGGAAATTCTCGAGGTATCTTCTCACCATTTTTCTCAGCCTTATCTGCCTTTTCACTCTCCTTTCTCCGGTGTGGCTCCTCCACACCCGAGCTCTTCTGCCATCGATCTCTCCATTCCAGCCTTTCAATCCTAGTTTCCTACGAAAAATTGAGTGTTACCTGAAATTTTTTCAAAAAATGATGACGTTGGGACCTCTAGTATTAGGTTTGTTGGCATCCTTAATTGTGATGTTGCGGTGCCCCAGCTGTCTAGATTGGATCTTTTGTCTGAAAGCTGTAATTATGTCAAGACCAATCCTAGTTCGCATCATGGGGCCCCTATTCTAGGAACAGCTAGCCAGGGAGACACTGAGTTCTCCCAGATGGGTGGGTTCCAAATTGAAGGTCTTTCCCCTAGCAAAATGGCTAAAGTTTGTGAGGTCTTAAGCTCCTTGGATATTAAGGTGTATTCAAGGCGAAAGAACAGAGTCGCCATAGACATTTGAGTTCTGTTGACGTTGGTTAGATGGTATAGGGTCAGTGAGGTGTTTTTATGAAGATCATAAGTTGGAATATCAGGGGGTTGGGATCTAGGAAAAAGAGAAGGGTGGTTAAGGATTTTTTGCTCCTTCAGAATCCGGATGTAGTGATGTTACAGGAAACAAAAAGAGAGGTGTGCGATAGAAGGTTTGTAGGAAGTGTCTGGTTGGTTAGGAATAAAGAGTGGGCTGCTCTCCCGGCGTGCGGGGCTTCAGGAGGGATTTTAATCATTTGGGACTCAAAGAAAATGAGCAGTGAGGATGTGGTAATTGGATCTTTTTCTGTCTCAGTCAAGTTCTTGTTGGATGGATGTGGACCTTTGTGGTTATCCGCTGTTTATGGCCCAAACAACCCCTTAACTAGGAAGGATTTTTGGGTGGAGCTATCAGACCTTTTTGGCCTTACTTCTCCTTCATGGTGTGTGGGTGGTGACTTCAATGTTATAAGGAGAAGTTCAGAAAAACTGGGAGGCTCTAGATTCACTTCTAGCATGAGGGATTTTGATGGCTTTATAAGAGAAAGTGAATTACATGATCCCCCATTACGAAATGCCTCTTTTACTTGGTCAAATATGCAAGAGTCACCGGTGTGTAAGAGATTGGATCGGTTTCTCTATTCAAATGAGTGGGAGCTCTCATTCCCTCAAAGCCTTCAAGAAGTTCTCCCTAGATGGACATCAAATCATTGACCGATTGTATTGGATACCAATCCTTTCAAGTGGGGTCCTACACCTTTTAGGTTTGAGAATATGTGGTTGCAACATCATAGTTTCAAAGAGTGCTTTAGCAGTTGGTGGAGAGAATTTGAAGGAAATGGATGGGAAGGACACAAGTTCATGAGGAAGCTACAATTTGTTAAGGCAAAATTGAAAGATTGGAATAAGAATACTTTTGGAATGCTTAAGGAAAGGAAAAAAACCATCTTGGATGAAATAGCTATCATCGATGCCAATGAACAAGAAGGGGCTCTCTCTTCTGATCTAGCTGTTCAAAGAGCTGTAAGAAAAGGGGAGCTAGAGGAAATAATAATGAAGGAAGAAATTCATTGGAGACAAAAAGCCAAGGTAAAATGGGTTAAAGACGGGGATTGCAACTCAAAGCTGTTTCACAAAGTGGCTAACGGGAGACGAAAAAGGAATTTCATCAAATTATTGGAGAATGAAAGGGGTTTGGTGTTGGACAATTCCGAGAGCATCACAGAGGAGATATTACTTTATTTCAAAAAGCTATACTCGAGTCCTCCAGGTGAGTCTTGGAGAGTAGAAGGTATTGATTGGTCCCTTTTATCAAAAGAGAGTGCCTCTAGGCTGGATTCCCCTTTCTCCGAAGTAGGATCTATAATGCCATCTTTCAGTTAGATAGGGATAAGGCGCCGGGGCCTGATGGTTTCACCATAGTAGTGTTTCAGGATTGTTGGGATGTGATCAAGGATGACTTAGTGAGGGTGTTTGCAGAGTTTCACAATAGCGGGATTATTAATCAAAACACCAATGCATCCTTCATAGTTCTTTTGCCCAAAAAGAGTCGGTCAAAGAAGAGCTCAAATTTTAGACCTATCAGCCTGATCACTTGTCTCTATAAGGTAATAGCAAAAGTCTTGTCAGGGCGTCTAAGAGGAGTACTACAAGAGACAATCCACTCCACTCAAGGTGCTTTTGTTAAAGGGAGACAAATTTTGGATGCAGTTCTTATAGCCAATGAGATTGTGGATGAGAAAAGGCGATCAGGGGAGGAAGGAGTTGTATTCAAGATAGACTTCGAAAAGGCTTATGACCATGTTAAATGGGATTTTTTGGATCATGTGTTAGAGACGAAGGGATTTAGTCCTAAATGGAGGAAATGGATGAGAGGTTGTCTGTCGTCGGTCTCTTATACTATTCTAGTGAATGGTAATGCTAAAGGGTGGGTCAAGGCATCTAGAGGTTTAAGGCAAGGTGACATTTATCCCCTTTCCTGTTCACTATTGTTGCAGATGTGTTGAGTAGAATGTTGTTGAAAGCTGAAGAAAGAAGTTTGCTGGAGGGCTTCAGGGTAGGTAGAAATAGGTGTAGGGTGTCCCATCTGCAATTCCCAGACGATACCATCTTCTTTACTAACTCTAGTGAGGAAGAATTGCAAACTCTTAAGAGTTTATTGTTAGTGTTTGGTCAAGTTTCTAGGCTTAAAGTCAATCTTGACAAGAGTAATCTTTTTGGTATCGACCTTGATCAGAATCATCTTTCTAGGTTAGCATTGTTGCTTGATTGCAAGGCTTCAGATTGACCTATACTTTATCTGGGTCTTCCTTTGGGAGGGAATCCAACTGCTTGTGGATTCTGGGACCCAGTGATGGAGAGAATCTCTAGGAGATTAGACGGGTGGCAAAAGGCTTACTCATCTTTTGGCGGTAGGATAACTCTCCTACACTCATGTCTATCCCATATCCCTAGTTACTTTCTTTCTCTGTTTAAGATTCCTGCTTCAGTGGCTGCAAAAGTTGAGAGGATGCAAAGGAACTTTCTTTGGTCAGGGGTTGGGGAAGGCAAAAGAGACCATCTTGTTAGTTGGGATGTTGTGTGTAAGCCGAGGGTAAAAGGGGGTTTGGGGATTGGGAAGATTCCTTTAAGGAATCGCGCTTTTTTAGGGAAATGGTTGTGGAGGTATCCTAGGGAGAGTACAACTCTATGGCATCAAGTCATTCTTAGCATACACGGGACACACTCAAATGGTTGGGATGCCAACACTTTAGTCAGGTGGTCACATCGTTGTCCTTGGAAGGCCATTGCACAAGTCTTTCAGGATTTTTCCAAGTATACTCGGTTGGTCGTAGGAAACGGGGAAAGAATTCGCTTTTGAGAAGATTTATGGTGGGGGGACCAAATCTTCAAAGACCAATATCCAAGACTATTTAGAGTAGTAATGGATAAAAGTGTTCCCATATATTCAATTCTTGGTTCGGCTCGCCCTTTCACTTGGAACTTTAATTTCCGTCGTAATCTAACCGATTATGAGATAGAAGATCTAGAACGCCTCATGCGCTCTATTGATTGTATGAATTTATCCACCTCCGCTTCGGATGCGAGATCTTGGTCCTTATTGTCTTCAGGACTGTTTACAGTCAAGTCTTTCTTTACAGCCTTGTCCCAAACGTCTGATTCATCTCCTTTGTTCCCTTCTAAGTTTGTATGGAAATCTCAAGTTCCCTTCAAAGTTAGGGCCTTTGTTTGGCTTGTGGCACACAAGAAGGTAAATACCAATGACTTGCTACAATTGAGGAGACCCCACAAAGCTCTTAGCCCTGACATTTGTAAGTTGTGTATGGGGCAAGGAGAATTAGCAGATCACCTATTCCTTCATTGTTTTGTGACGTTGGGGTTGTGGCACAGACTATTCCAACTAGCCAAGATGGATTGGGTCCCTCCGAAAAGCATTTCAGACATGATGTTCATCAATTATAAAGGTTTTGGCAAGTCCAATAGAGGGTTGGTTTTGTGGCAAAATGCGTGCATAGCTTTAATTTGGGTTGTGTGGCGGGAAAGAAATGCTAGGATATTTGAGGACAAAGCTAGGAATTGAAAGAATCTTTGAGACTCCATTCATTTCATCGCTTCGTTTTGGGCTTTTTGCTTAGCGGGTTTTAAGGGCATTCCCCTTAACATTTTACAACTAGATTGGCTAGTAGTGTGTAGTTCCAATGAGACGGTGTAGTGTCATGTTATTTTTTTGTGTTGTTTAGTTTTAATTCTGGCAGGAGGACTTCTCATCCTCCTTTTGTACTATTTTATCTTATCAATATATTCATGCGTGGTTTCCTATAAAAAAAAATAATAATAATAATAATTCTCCTATTTTATTTACAGCTCAACATAAACCAATATATTTGAGATGCTTGCATTTTTAAACCAATCGTTTGTGGCACTTGAACAAAACTTTCAGCCTTGGATCTCAAGGATGAATGTAGTAATATATAATTGGATCTTATTCGTGCTTGTTAAATATAATGTATTTATAGTGTACAATCTTTCTTTCCTTTCTTAATATAGGTCACATATATGGTAGTTAGTTTAACCTAGCCTTGTATATATATTTCTCTATTGTAAGAAAATAATCAGATGAATGAGAATTAAAGTTTTCTCTCTCTTTCTCTTTCAACATGGTATCAGAGCCAACTTAGAAAACTTTATTCTTTCTGATTTACCCATGTAATTAATTCCGGGAATCCGTCTAGTGACCGTGTTTCATTCCAGTCACCTTTTCCATCTCTCAAAGCTTTCCGGTCAGCCATATCGTGGTCAGAAAACCCTCATCACCGTCAACATTTTTTCCGGCGATATTTTTCGGAGACTTTTCCGGCGACTTTTTTTTCCGGCGATATTTTCTGACATCAACCACATCATCAGGAGCGCAAAGAGGAGATCTGCAACTTTTCTCAAAGCACCGAAGCCAAAAACCGATCCACACGCCTCCCACGTGCCGTTTTTCTCCGGCGGCCTGAATCCCACTCGTCGGCGCTTGAGGGTGCATGGCCCACTTTCTGGTGTCGAGCTTCTACCAGTAGGCTCGTCCGGCGCCGTCTTGCACTTCTAAGCCTCCGTCAGTCCTCTCCGAACCCTGCTTCTCTATTTTTTTGGCATTTCAGCCTCCGTGGGTCTTCTTTCAGCCTTCGACGGCCTCCGACAGCAGCTCCCTTCCTTGGCCGAGACCTGTGTGTGCCTTGGGAAGGCCTCTTCTTCATCTCTAGTCACTTTTCTCCTTTGTTTGGGTCCCAACATACTAGGTTCTTCTTCACCCGCTGTGATCCGACTTCCCTTTAGGGCTCTCTTCGATCCAAACGTGATTCAATCTCAGGTGAAGTGGATATGGCAACTAAAAGTCCTATTTTTACATCCGTCATCTCTGAATCTCCTACTATCACATTGGAAAAATTGATTGGTAGTGATTATGATGCCTATCTCCGATATCAGGTAGCCACATCAGCTTTTGTTGCTTCTGTTTCCCAGACCGGTAATGTCTCTGTCTGCTTTACTCAATCTCCTTCTTTTGGCCCATGGATTCTAGATTCTAGAGCATCTGATTATATCTCTGGTAATAAACACATTTTCTACTCTATTACTACTACATATGCCTTACCTACTATTACTTTAGCTAATGGTTCCCAAATTATGGCTAAAGGTATTGGTTTGGCTCATCCTCTCCCTTCCCTACCTTTCCATTCTGTCCTTATGCCCCTGAGTGTCCTTTTAATCTTATTTCCATTAGCAAAATAACTCGCACTCTTAACTGTTCTATCACTTTTTCTGATAAATCTGTGATCTTGCAGGACCGGAGTATGGGGAAGACGATTGGCATAGGGCATGAGTCTCAAGGCCTCTATCACCTCACATCACCTTCATCTCCTGCAGCTTGCATTTTCACCGATGCTCCTCTTCTCATTCACAATCGTCTGGGTCATCCTAGTCTCTCCAAGTTCCAAAAGATGGTCCCTCGTTTTTCCACTTTGTCGTCGCTTGTGTGTGAGTCGTGTCAGCTTAGGAAACATACTCGTGTCTCGTTCCCAAAGCGTTTGAATAATCGGGCAAAGTCTTCTTTTGAACTTGTCCACACTGATGTTTAGGGTCCGTGTCGGACTGCGTCTACTTTAGGATTTCAGTATTTTGTCACTTTCATTTATGACTATTCAAGATGTACTTGGTTATTAATAATGAAAAATCGAGCTGAGTTATTCTCTATTTTCTAGAAATTTTATGCTGAAATCCAAACACAATTCAATGTTTCTATTCGAGTGTTACGCAGTGACAATGCTCAGGAATATTTTTCTACACCCTTTACTTCTTTTATGTCCCAACATGGGATCCTCCATCAGTCATCTTGTGTTCATACTCCTCAACAAAATGGGGTTGCTGAACGTAAAAATCGACATCTTGTTGAGACAGCTCGTACCCTCCTTCTCCATAGTCATGTTCATTTTCGTTTTTGGGGGGATGCCGTTCTTACAGCCTGTTACTTGATTAATCGTATGCCCTCATCTATATTACATGACCAAATCCCTCATTCCCTCATTTTTCCTACCCAACCTCTTTATTTCCTTCCTCCTCGTGTCTTTGGTTGTACTTGTTTTGTTCATACTCTCACACCTGGACAGGACAAGCTCTCCACCAAGGCTATGAAATGCATCTTCTTGGGATACTCTCGACTTCAGAAGGGCTATCGTTGTTATTCCCCTTACACTCATCGTTATTTTCTCTTCGCTGATATTACCTTCTTTGAGGACTCTCCATTATTCTCATCCTCTGAATCTCTTCCCATTTTTGAAGTATTGCCACTTCCTTATATATCCCCCCCTTCAGCTGCGCTCTCTCGTCCTCTTCAGGTTTATCATCGTCGACATCGTGCTGTTGCTCCTCCTCTCTCTTCAGTTGAGGTACCTGATGACTCATCTCCTGTCCCACCAATTTCTCCTACCCCGACCCTGTCATCTATTGACCATTTGCCTATTGCTCTTTGGAAAGGTAATCGATCTACTCGTAATCCTCATCTTATTTATAATTTTTTGAGCTACCATCGATTATCTTCATCCTATTCTGCCTTTGTCTCTACTTTATCCTCTGTTTCTCTTCCTAAAAGCACTAGTAAGGCACTTTCTCATCCTGGGTGGCGACAAGCAATGGTTGATGAAATGGTTGCTCTGCACTCCAATGGTATATGGGATCTTGTTTCTTTACCTCCTGGTAAATCTACAGTTGGATGCCGTTGGGTCTACACTGTTAAAGTTGGTCCTGATGGTCAGGTTGATCGCCTTAAGGCCCGCTTGGTTGCTAAAGGTTATACTCAGATTTATGGTTGTGACTATGGTGACACCTTCTCTCCTGTTGCCAAGATTGCTTTTGTTCGCTTATTTCTCTCCATGACAACTATGTGTCATTGGCCTCTTTATCTGTTGGATAATAAGAATGTTTTCCTTCATGGTGAACTTCTCGAGGAAGTGTATATGGAACAACCACCTGGTTTTGTTGCTCAAGGGGAGTCTGGTTTAGTGTGCAAGTTATGCCGCTCTCTATTGGCTTGAAACACTCTCCTCGGGTATGGTTTGGGCGTTTTAGTTCAGTTGTTCAAGAGTTTGGAATGCTTCGGAGTGAAGTAGATCATTCAGTTTTCTATCATCATAACTCTTCAAGCCAGTGCATCTATTGGGTAGTTTATGTGGATGACATTGTCATTACAGGTAGTGATCAGGAGAGTATCCAAAGACTAAAGTAACACCTTTTCAACCACTTTCAAACCAAGGACTTAGGCAAACTCAAGTACTTTCTGGGACTTGAAATAGCTCAATCCAGTTCATGTGTGGTTATGTCACAAAGGAAGTATGCCTTAGACATCTTGGAAGAAACAGGTATGTTAGAATGTAAACCTGTTGACACTCCTATGGATCCAAATGTCAAACTTGTACCAGGACAAGGGGAGCCTCTAAGAGATCCTGGGAGATATCGACGACTTGTAGGCAGACTGAACTACCTCACCATCACTCGGCCAGACATCTCTTTTCCTGTGAGTGTGGTTAGTCAATTTCTACAGTCACCATGTGACAACCATTGGGATGTTGTGATCCGCATTCTTCAATATATTAAAGGAACATCAGGCCAAGGTATGTTGTATGAAGACAAGGGCCATACCCAAATTGTTGGTTACACAGATGCAGACTGGGCTGGTTCACCCTCAGATAGACGTTCCACCTCAGGGTATTGTGTTTTTATTGGAGGTAACTTAATATCTTGGAAGAGTAAGAAACAAGATGTAGTGGCCAGATCAAGTGCCGAAGCTGAGTATCGAGCTATGGCTTTGGCAACATGTGAACTCATATGGTTGAGGCAACTCCTTCAGGAATTGAGATTTGGAAAAGATGAACAGATAAAGCTAGTCTGTGACAATCAGGCCGCATTACATATTGCATTCAATCCAGTCTTTCATGAAAGGACCAAACATATTGAAGTTGACTGTCACTTCATTAGAGAGAAGATCACATCAGGGTGTGTTGCTACAAGTTTTGTTAATTCAAATGATCAACTAGCAGACATCTTCACTAAATCTCTCAGAGGTCCTAAGATTAAATACATTTGTAACAAGCTTGGTGCATATGACATATATGCTCTAGCTTGAGGGGGAGTGTTGAATATAATGTATTTATAGTGTACAATCTTTATTTCCTTTCTTAATATAGGTCACATATATGGTAGTTAGTTCAACCTAGTCTTGTATATATATTTCTCTATTGTAAGAAGTTAATCATATGAATGAGAATTAAGGTTTTCTCTCTCTCTCTTTCAACAGTGCTCCTGACAAGTTTTGGTGATCTAACTTTTACCTTGGGTGCATAGCTAAAGTGTGAATAAATGAAGGCACTCCTAAATGATTTGTCCCATCACAATCACACACACACATATATTGCTATTCCTAATAACTTTTGGTGTCATAACTTTTACCTCAGTGCATAGCTGAAGTGTGAATAAATGAAGTGAACATACTCCTACATTATTTGTCTTATCACACACACACATACTCTCTCTCTCTCTCTCTCTCATACACACACACACACACACACACATATAGGAATTAGAGAAATTTTATGAATATGAAGTAAAGAATGACAGAAAAGAATTGGAGCTCCTTCAAAGAAACAGAAAATGCATGGCTAAATCCCCATTTCTACATATAACACCAATCATACAACTCCAATAGAGCTTCTCCTAATTTCACACACCACTTATGACAAAGATCCTCTCCTTGAGCAAGGAGAGCTACACCCCTTAGTCCTAGACTCCAAGGACATCAAACTAAGGGGAATACAAAATGAGAAAACTCCTTAGTCACTAATACTTACTCCCTTAGTCCTAGACCCCAAGGACATCAAACTAAAGGGAATACAAACAGTGATAAAACTCTTTAGTCACCAAGATTTGAAGAGAAGACAACAGGTAGATGTTGTCCCACTGCACTGTGATGGAACTTGATCTACCCTTGAAAACATCTCATAATCAAATTTTTTTTTTTTTTGATAGGCAAATAAGAGTATATATTAATAACTATAAAAAGAATGTCAAACTAAAGTGGCAAATGCAGTATGCAGAAAGTATACAAGTGAGAAACAAAAACCAGCTATAGTAGCTACAAACCCACTTTAAAAAGAAGAGCTCGCCCATTCTATAAAATCTAATAAAGAGGCTGGACCTTCCTGCCTGTCTCCTAGAAGGAACCCTTGAGACCACATATACAGATTAGTTACGAGGAAATCCTTGAGGGCTTGGGTAGTGTATTGTTCCCCTTCAAATGTTCTTTGATTTCACTCCTTCCAATATCCATAACAAGCAAAGAGGGGATGTTCTCCAAATCTTCCTTCTTTTCCTACCCACAAAGCTACCATGCCATCCCTCCAACAAATCCTTAACGGAAAAAGAAAGAACCCACGAAATGCCAAAGAAGGAGAAGAGAAAGTGTCAACTCTCTAGCTATCCCATCATGGATGAGAAGATGTTCAACCGATTCATCTGCATCTTTACACATACAACAAAAGCCTGCCAAAACCCATCCTCTCCTCTTGAGCTGGTCTATAGTTAAAATCCGGCCCCAAGTCACTTCCCAAGCAAAAAAACTCACTTTAGTAGGAGCCCAGGAATCCCAAATTATCTTTGAAGGGAAAGTCACTTCACCCCTATCTTCCAAAATTGTCCACATGGTCGCCAGCAATGTGAGATGTGAGAGGACTTTGCTTCAGATTCCCAGGCCAGAGCTTTTAAAGGGGGTAACTAGCATGCCTTGGACTTTTTGTGGGCCACCCTGTATATGCCAGCCAAAGCTAAAGATGATACCACAACTCAAATTAGAAAATGAAGAATGATGCAATATGATTCTCCACTCTAATGTATATTGCGAAGATGGATGATTGATTTGACAGAATTTGAGCCTAGATGTCATTGTTTGACTGTGTCTCCAATTTCTAGTTTAGTTGAGATTCTATTTTATTGGGAAAAAAAAGTCCTTTTTGTTTTTAGATAAGTAAATAAAATGTTTTGAAAGGAGTGCTAAAAAGGTCTTTTTCTTTTCTTGATAAGTAAATAAAATGTTTCAAAGTGCCAAAAAGGGGATGGTTGACATGTATATGGGATGCTTTCAAGGATAACTTAAAATCTAAAGAAAAAAAACAGTATGTACAGCTTGCAGACCACCTGAAACATCAATGAATACTATAATAAATATTTTTTCCATCTATTTATCTACCAAACTGTTCAAACAAAGGGTTCATTGAAATAATTTTCAGCTGCAATTCTAGCTGGTCCAGACCATAAAAAGTTCTTCTATTGCATTCCCTCAAAATATATTAAAATATGCATACTGGGGCTGTATTCCATACACTCCTTTTCCCCTCATTAAAAACACGTCCTTGCCAGTTAGAGGGGATAAATTAGACATGACCCATCAACACAACTCAAACCTGACAGAATAATCAGCTTTGTGTTGAGTATGTCATAATCATGCCAATGCATATAACCTGCTCAAAACTTGTCAATTTCAGGTTTGGATGCTCAACCTATTTAATCCATTGTGTTAATTGTGTCATAATCATGGAGCACCATACAGATACCTTCAGAGAGCATCTTAATTTGTTATGTCCATTCTGTCCTTCGTGGAGTTTCTATCTCTTCCTGAGATAAGAATTGAAGTTGCCTACCTCATCCACATGACTTTTATTTACTAATCAATTGTGCAAATAAATATGAAAAAAATGTTGCCTACTAGCTTCACTTGGATTGTATTTGTTATCCAATCATGTAAATCAATGTAGTGAATGGGTTCTCCCTGAGAGGTAGGAAACCATAAGTGGGGGATATTCCAAATTCTTAAAATATTTAAAGACATGAAATTTAGGGAGTAGGATAAACATATATGATTTTTGATTGAACAAGCTAGCATCATGTCTTACATACAAATAACATAAAACTTAAAGGTAGTAGGGATTGCCATATATGATTTTTGACTGAATAAGTCAGTATCATGTATCTGAGGCATACTAATGAATGGAGCAGGAACCAATAATTGTTTTACTTAACACTTCTGAAAAACAATAGAAGAATAATCTTCGTGCAAGGCAGTGAAAATGAGCTATAGATTTTCATTTGTTGTATATGTTGAATATAATGTATTTATAGTATATAACCTTTCCTTGTTAATATAGGATACATGTATGGTAGTTAGGACTCCTAGCCTTGTATATATATATATTTCTCAATTGTAAGTAGATCATTACATTAATGAGAATTAAGGTCTTTCTTCTTTCTCTCTCTCTCAACATGGTATCAGAGCCAAGGAAGAAAACCTAATTCTTTCTTGTTTCCCGTGTCATCAACTCCGGGAAACCTTCCGGTGACCGTGTTTCATTCCGGTCACCTTTCCCATCTTCCAATACTTTCCGGTCATTCGGATCGTCGACAGAAACTACTCACCGCCGGCGAACTTTTCCGGCGAATTTTCCGGCGAGCTTTTCCGGCGACTTTCCGGCGACGTATTTTTCCGACACCGACTATACCAGAAGGAGCGCCTGGAGGAGATCTACAACTTTTGTGAAGGCACCGGCACCAAAATCCCATCCACGCGCCGTCCACGCGCAAATTTCCGGCCGGCGACTGAATCTCACGCGCCGGCGCGTGAGGGCGCGTGAGGCCTTTTCCGGCGACGCGCCTCCTCCTCCAGCTTCGCCTGACGCCGACCAGCCTCCCTACCTCCCTGGTTCTCCCATCCGAGCCCTGCACATACCTCTTTTGGGGATTTTTGTCTCCGTCGGCCCTCCAAACAGCCTTTCCGGCGAAGCTCCGACTACTTTTTCTCCACTCCAATCCCTGCACGTGCCTTGGGAAGTGTTCTTCTACCTTTCTGGTGGTACCACGCCGCGATCTGAGGCCGTCTCCCTTTTTCGGTGGTGCCACGCCGCAATCTGAAGCCGTATTAGGGCTCTCTTCGATCCAAACATACTTCATTCTTCAGATAAGTAGATATGACTACTAAAAATTCCATTTTTTCCGCTGTTATATCTGGATCTCCTATGATTACTTCGGAGAAATTGGTTGGCAGTGACAATTATCTTTCCTGGTCTGCGTCTGTTGAACTTTGGTTTATGGGTCAAGGATATGAGGATCACTTGATTACACAGGAGGCAGATATCCCTGAGGTTGACCGCGTACAGTGGAGGAAGATAGATGCACAGTTATGTAGTGTATTATGGCAATCGGTTGATCCCAAGATTCTTCTTCATCTTCGGGCCTACAAAACTTGTTTTAAATTTTGGACTCAGGCCAAAGGATTATATACGAATGATATCCAGCGTCTTTATAAGGTGGCTTCTGCAATTGTCCATCTCAGCCAACAGGACTTGGATCTATCTACTTATATTGGCCAGATTGCCTCTCTTAAGGAGGAGTTCTTGACTGTGATGCCTCTTACTCCTGATGTTGGGGCTCAACAAACACAGCTTGACAAGTTCTTCATGGTTCTTACTCTTATTGGCCTCCGTCCGGATCTTGAGCCTGTCCGCGATCAGATTCTTGGTAGTTCATCAGTTCCGTCCTTGGATGATGTGTTTGCTCGCCTCCTCCGTATCTCCTCCACTCAGACTTTGCCATTTGATAGCACTTCAGATTCTTCTGTGTTAGTTTCTCAAACTAACTCTCGAGGAGGCCGTAGTGGTACCCGAGGTAGAGGTCAACGTCCTCATTGCACCTATTGCAATAAACTTGGCCACACTCGCGATCGTTGCTATCAGTTACATGGACGACCTCCTCGCACTGCCCATGTGGCCCAGTCCTCTGATTCTCCGCTGCCTCAAGCTCCGAGCTCTTCCGCATCTCAGGCTTCTGTTGCCTCTGTTGCCCAGCCTGGTAATGCCTCTGCCTGCCTTACCCACACATCTTCTCTTGGACCCTGGATTCTAGATTCTGGAGCTTCTGATCACTTATCTGGTAATAAGGATCTTTTCTCCTCTATTACTACTACCTCTGCTTTACCTAATGTTACCTTAGCTAATGGTTCTCAAACTGTGGCTAAAGGTATTGGTTTGGCCCTTCCTCTGCCTTCTCTACCTCTCACTTCTATCCTTTATACTCCTGAATGTCCTTTTAATCTTATTTCCATCAGCAAAATCACTCGTACTCTTAATTGCTCTATTACCTTTTCTGATAAATTTGTGACCTTGCAGGA
Organism: Vitis riparia; assembly: GCF_004353265.1. Taxonomy (NCBI): domain Eukaryota; kingdom Viridiplantae; phylum Streptophyta; class Magnoliopsida; order Vitales; family Vitaceae; genus Vitis; species Vitis riparia. The sequence continues at coordinate 3,452,363 of NC_048438.1, read as the reverse complement.
CCGGAGTACGGGGAAGACGATTGGCATAGGACGTGAGTCTCAAGGCCTCTATCACCTCACCTCGGATTCATCTCCTGCAGTTTGCATTTCCACTGATGCTCCTCTCCTCATTCACAATCGTCTGGGCCACCCTAGTCTCTCCAAGTTCCAGAAGATGGTCCCTCGTTTTTCCACTTTATCGTCGCTTCCGTGTGAGTCATGTCAGCTTGGGAAACATACTCGTGTCTCGTTCCCAAAGCGTTTGAATAATCGGGCAAAGTCTCCTTTTGAGCTTGTCCACACTGATGTTTGGGGTCCTTGTCGGACTGCGTCTACTTTAGGATTTCAGTATTTTGTCACTTTCATTGATGATTATTCTCGATGTACTTGGTTATTTTTAATGAAAAATCGAGCTGAGTTATTCTCTATTTTCCAGAAATTTTATGCTGAAATCCAAACCCAGTTCAATGTTTCTATTCGTGTGTTACGCAGTGACAATGCCAGGGAATATTTTTCAGCCCCATTTACTTCGTTTATGTCTCATCATGGGATTCTTCATCAGTCTTCTTGTGCTCATACTCCTCAACAAAATGGGGTAGCTGAACGCAAGAATCGACATCTTGTTGAGACAGCTCGTACTCTCCTCCTCCATAGCAATGTTCCTTTTCGTTTTTGGGGGGACGCTGTTCTTACCGCTTGTTATTTGATTAATCGTATGCCCTCCTCTGTCTTACATGATCAGATTCCTCACTCCCTTCTCTTCCCTGACCAACCACTTTATTTCCTTCCTCCTCGTGTCTTTGGTTGTACTTGCTTTGTTCATATTCTCACTCCTGGACAGGACAAGCTTTCCGCCAAAGCCATGAAGTGTCTCTTCTTGGGATACTCTAGACTTCAGAAGGGTTATCGTTGTTATTCCCTTGAGACTCATCGATACTTTATCTCCGCTGATGTCACCTTCTTTGAGGACTCACCATTCTTTTCCACCACTTCTGAGTCTCTTCCTGTTTCTGAAGTCTTGCCTATTCCCATTGTCTCCCCACCTGATGCTATGCCTCCTCGGCCACTTCAGGTTTATCATCGTCGCCCTCGTGTCGTTGCTCCTCTCCCTTTTGCTGAGGCACCTGCTGACTCACTTCCTATCCCTTCGGCTTCACCTACCCCGGCTCTGCCTTCTCCTAATGACTTACCCATTGCTGTTCGGAAAGGTACTCGCTCTACTCGTAATCCTCATCCTATTTACAATTTTTTGAGTTATCATCGATTATCTTCACCCTATTCTGCTTTTGTTTCTGCTATATCCTCTGTTTCTCTTCCAAAGAGCACCCATGAAGCTCTTTCCCATCCAGGCTGGCGACAGGCAATGGTGGATGAAATGACTGCTCTGCACTCTAATGGCACTTGGGATCTTGTTGTTTTACCCTCGGGTAAATCTACCGTTGGTTGTCGTTGGGTTTACGCAGTTAAGGTTGGTCCTGATGGTCAGGTTGATCGCCTTAAGGCCCGCTTAGTTGCTAAAGGCTATACTCAGGTTTATGGTTCTGATTATGGTGACACATTCTCTCCGGTTGCCAAGATTGCTTCTGTTCGTCTGCTTCTCTCCATGGCTGCCATGTGTTCTTGGCCTCTTTATCAATTGGATATTAAAAATGCCTTCCTTCATGGTGATCTTGCCGAGGAAGTTTATATGGAGCAACCTCCTGGTTTTGTTGCTCAGGGGGAGTCTGGTTTAGTATGCAGGTTACGCCGTTCTCTATATGGCTTGAAACAATCTCCTCGAGCATGGTTTAGCCGTTTTAGTTCTGTTGTTCAAGAGTTTGGCATGCTTCGCAGTACAGCAGACCATTCAGTTTTCTATCATCATAACTCTTTGGGGCAGTGTATTTATCTGGTTGTTTATGTGGACGACATCGTCATTACAGGCAGTGATCAGGATGGTATTCAGAAACTAAAGCAACACCTTTTTACCCACTTTCAGACCAAAGACTTGGGGAAACTCAAGTATTTCTTGGGAATTGAGATAGCTCAATCCAGTTCTGCTGTGGTCCTTTCCCAAAGGAAGTATGCTTTAGACATCCTGGAAGAAACTGGTATGTTAGACTGTAAACCGGTAGACACACCTATGGATCCGAATGTCAAACTTGTACCAGGACAGGGGGAGCCTTTAGGAGACCCCGGGAGATATCGACGGCTCGTAGGTAAATTGAACTATCTCACCATTACTCGTCCAGACATTTCTTTTCCTGTGAGTGTTGTTAGTCAATTCCTACAGTCACCATGTGATAGCCATTGGGATGCTGTAATCCGCATTCTTCGATATATCAAAAGTACACCAGGCCAAGGTGTGTTGTACGAGAACAGAGGTCATACTCAGGTTGTTGGTTACACAGATGCAGATTGGGCTGGCTCACCCACAGATAGACGTTCCACTTCAGGGTACTGTGTTTTTATTGGAGGTAATCTAATATCTTGGAAGAGTAAGAAACAAGATGTAGTGGCCAGATCTAGCGCTGAAGCCGAGTATCGAGCTATGGCTTTGGCAACATGTGAACTCATATGGTTGAGACATCTTCTTCTAGAGTTGAGATTTGGAAAGGATGAACAGATGAAACTCATATGTGATAACCAGGCCGCATTACATATTGCATCCAATCCAGTCTTTCATGAAAGGACCAAACATATTGAAGTTGACTGTCATTTCATTAGAGAGAAGATCGCATCAGGATGTGTTGCTACAAGTTTTGTTAATTCAAATGATCAACTAGCTGACATCTTCACTAAATCTCTCAGAGGTCCTAGGATTAAATATATTTGTAACAAGCTTGGTGCATATGACGTATATGCTCCAGCTTGAGGGGGAGTGTTGAATATAATGTATTTATAGTATATAACCTTTCCTTGTTAATATAGGATACATGTATGGTAGTTAGGACTCCTAGCCTTGTATATATATATATTTCTCAATTGTAAGTAGATCATTACATTAATGAGAATTAAGGTCTTTCTTCTTTCTCTCTCTCTCAACAGTATAGTTTCAGGAACATCTCTTATTGTGACAATATGATTCAAAGCCATTGCATTTAGAGGATCCGTGTTTCCTTTAAGATCTTAGAATAGGAGAATTGGGTTGAGGTCTTTTAGCAACTAGGATTAAAAATTAAAAGAAAAAAAAAACTCAAATGTTTAAATGTTCTATTTGGCTATAGAAGACTCTCTCTCTCTCCTTCACAACAACACAACCATCCCCCCCAAAAAAAAAAAAAATCGCCCCAACCGACATGCAAAAAAAGGAATAGAATTTCCACTTAATCATGACTATGTAAACATTGATTTGAGAATCCTTACAATACTCCATTGATAACATGTTTAAGGGGTGGTGAACCAAAATTTTCAGTTAAGAACTAGTTTTCAATTTGATTTTTAATAGTAAATCGCAAAGGACTATCATTAGTGTCATTCACTCACTCTATTTTGCTTTACCATTTTTTTGAAACTTTATTTTGTCTTTGGCGTAGGTATGCAACTACCCTTTCACAACTAGAGGAATTCTAATGGGTCATATTGCTTTCAACTACCGTCATTTCCAGGTCAGCCATTTTCCTTGAGATGCAGAATGTGCTATTTGATTTACCATCAGTAGTTCTATTAACACTTACAAATCCATTGCAGGTTACAGACACTCCTGGCTTACTGAATAGGCATGATGGTAAGACAGTCATCAGTTTTAGGTTGTCTGTAGGCTTATCATGTTGATAATGTAGCATGAAATTGTCTGTTTCAGTATTAAGAGTTAAAAAGGCATCTCAAGTTCTATTTTTCATGCTAACATTTGATCTTGTTGAGTGCTAGTATTCATCTTTTTAGTTGCTATTTCACAATTCGACCATCAGACTGGAAACCCTTCCAAGGCAACTTGGATAACAATGTTACTCGATGAAAATCTATGCACATGGATTAGAATGACAATGATGAGGTCCATGAGGGAATCAATTGTCTAGAAATTACCAAAATATTGCTATCAGTAAATTTGTAAAAGATGCAACCTAAATCACTAACAAAACATGGAAATTTCAGGAATTATGGATGCTCAATAATGCATATTTTGGGTTAACGGGGTAATTATGTGATCTATAGGATGAGAGTGCTTTGTCAAGTACATATGTTGATAACATTGTTTATATATTTTTTTTTTGATAGGCAAATAAGTGATTGTATACACACGAAGTATACAAGCAACGCCAAAGAAGCTAGGCTAAAAGAAAGAAAAACCTTTCTCTTATCTAGACAAAAGCCACTCTATAAAATCAATCAAGGACAAATAATGATCCTCTAAATACACCCTACCCCAATTCACAAAAGTGTACAAAAAAGAAAGTTTTAAAGCTTGGTCAGAACGTTCAGTGTCATTGAACAGTCTTTCATTTCTTTCCTTCCATAAGGTCCACATTAAACAAAGGGGGCAGCCCTCCAAGCCTTTTCCTTTCTGTTACTCACAAAAGCACCATGCCAAGCTATCAAATTTCTTTTGATTGAGGAATGCAGGACCCACTGCACATCAAAAAGAGAGAAAAGCAAGCTCCATAGCATTGTAACCTTCTTACAAAAAAGGATCAAGTGGTCACTAGTTTCCTCTTCCACTTTACACAAATAACACCTATTTGGCATATTCCAACCCCTTCTTTTAAGCCGATCAATGGTCAAAACTCTGTTCCAAGACGCTTCCCAAGCAAAAAAGCTTACCCTCATGGGAGCCCAAGATCTCCAAATAATGCTCCAAGCAAAAAAGTTGATAACATTGTATATTAGAACACTAAAGTGTCAAAACAACCGTTTCTTGAAGTACTTATTACTTTGCACATAGCAAAGAAAAAGGAATACAAAGAAATTGATACCAACTAGTACTACACGGACAAATTTATGGAAAATTTGGAGAGCATTGGAGATTTTTTTTTTTTTTTTTGATGGCTAAAAAGGAGAATATTAGAAAAGAGAAACGCCAAAAGAGTGTCCCAAAGTATACAGGAAGTATACAAAGAACGCCTAAAGGTGTCACAAAAAAACAGAGAGGGACAACAAAAAACAACTCCCCCTCAACCTAAGCCTAACCAATCCATAAAGTTTATTGTGGAAAGAGGACTTGAAGTTATGAACAACTTAGCCCATGCCCAAAGATTACAAAGGAAAGAAAATTTAAGCCCTTGAACCAAATGCCCCTCATTTTCAAACTCCCTATTATTTCTTTCATTCCAAATTGTCTAGAAAAGGCATAAGGGAGCAGCCCGCCACTCCTTTTTTCCTCTTTTTAGCCACAAAAGAACCATGTCATCCTAAAAGCATCTCTTTAACTGATGACGGTGCACCCACAACACACTAAACAAAGAGAACAATAGATGCCATAAAACATTGTCTGTCACAGTGGATGATGACGTGATCAATTGATTCTTCCTTTATAAGACAAAGGAAACATCTATTCGCCAAAGACCAACCTCTTCTTTGAATGTGATCCAAGGTTAAAACCTTATTCTAAATAGCCTCCTAGGCAAAGAAACTCAGCCTCGATGACACCCAAGAGTTCCAAATCACACTCATTGGAAAAATACCTTGTCTTCTTGGCTCCAAAGCCTTGTAAAGGGTTTTAACAAAAAAATTTCCATCTTTTGACTCTGTCCATAGCACATTATCATCCGCATCCCTGCATACCCTCCTCCCTTGCAATCTCGAAAGGAAATGCTCTACAATTTCCACTTCACAATCGTTGAGCTGCCTTGAGAAGCGAGGGGCCTAGCAACCCCATTAGCTTATAGTTTCCAAACATCCTCCACCCAAGCCTCCTTGGAAGAAGCTATGACAAATAAGGAAGGAAAACAAATGCACATTGGCTCATCATCACACCACTTGTCCTTCCAAAACCCCACCCTCCTATTCCTCATAGAAATGACAACTCTACATCTCAAAATATCCTAATCCTTCCTAATAACTTTCCATAACCCTACCCTATACCCTTCTCTCACTTCACTAGAGCACCACCCTCCTCCTTCTTCACAGTTTTTTCCGCTAATGACTTGCTTCCATAAAGCCCCCCTCTCCTTAGCAAAACAACAACTTCATTTGCACGATAGGGCTTTTTTGAGCATGGAAAGATTCCTAACCCCCAAGCCACCCTTTCTTTTGTTTGAATAAACGATAGACCACCTTACTAAATGTGGTTTCTGCTCAAAGAGAGCATTGGAGATTTTGTGCATAGCTTCCTAAAAATGGTTGTTAGGAAAGAATTTATGGAAAATATCATGGAATTATTTTTGGTCAAAGACTATTGTGGAAATATTAGTTATGTGTGAGGGCAATATCAATATCAAGAGTATCAGTGATTTTTTGACAAAAAGATATGTTCCTTGTTGAGTTCCCAATTTTGATTTTTCCTTTCTTCAGCATCTGTGTCTTATATATTAATGAGCTAGAAGCATCTATATATGTACATGTAAAGACATTGGAGATAAGTAATTTTCTTATGAAGAATGACAAGATTGTAACTTTCTTTCAGATTTAAGAAAGTTCCACTAGTTTTAGATTTGAAAAGTTTCGATGAAAAGTAGTTACAATTGAACTTTCTTATAATAGCTATACAATTGAAATCCCCTTTTTATTCTGCCAGGTTATTAACAGTTCTTTAGATAAAAGAATCTGAGTTTCTTGAAAGTGAATATGATACAGCCTCTTGAGGTTTCATCTTATGGGAATTGTAGGTCTTTGACAGAAAAAGCATGATTCCTGTAAGCACACAAGCAGTTTTTTGTTGTTCCTGTTGTGTATATCCTGTGTATTTTGGTGCACTTTTTTTTTACATTTTTTATTTAATACTATCTTTATTTAGCTCTCAAAATAAAAAAAATGAAAAAATCTGAGTAGGAGCATTTCCTGATATAGGAATCCCCTGCAACTAAGGGTGTGAAAATAAGGAACAGGTAATTGAGATTGTATAAAGATAGTTAACAAATCCCTGAATATCGGCAAGGAGAGCAGTGAAACTGAAAAATTTTAAAGGGGTAAGTGGTCCTTGAGGCCTGGCTCAAGTGGCAAGGATTTGGTCTGGGGACGTGGCAATGTCCAGGTTCAGTCCTCAGCAGGGAAAAAATGTGACCTATCAAAAAAGAGGGATGAGGGGACTCTCAGAAAAATATGAATAAGGTTAGGGGATGCTTGAAATTGATATATTTAATTTCAGGAATAGGGTCAATTTTCTAGGATCTCATGGAATGAAGTCATTTCAGAATCTTACTAGGATTTATGGTTTTTGATCTTCATGTAATTGCTCCATTTTGGAGGATATTTTGCCTCAGAATTCCTAGCTAAGGAAATACATTATTTGATGACACAACAGCGCATATACTTTCTTCTAATGCACTGGGGTTGTCCCAGGTTTGTAGGATCATGTTTTACATAACTTACATTGTGCTCTGGCATGATCCTGTAGATGAAAGGAATAATTTGGAAAAGTTGACGCTTGCTGTCCTGTCACATTTACCCACTGCAATACTATATGTTCATGACCTTTCTGGAGAATGTGGGACCTCACCTTCTGATCAGGTATTGTTCATCCAAGTATCATAGCATACAGTTTCTTCCTGTCCATACATGCATGCATCCTTCGTACACTTCAAAAACAGGTAAAGTCCACCAAATACATAACTCTTTAGAGTAAGTGAAATATTTGGACCAAATACAACACAGTATCAGTATGGGCATGGGATGTGTTTTGCATGTTGCTGTAACTGCATCTACCTATCAAAAAAAATTTTGCTGTAACTTTATCTAAAAATGCCTCTCCAAAAAGAATGGGCGAGTAACTAATGGAGGACCACCTTAATGTAATTGCCTACAACCAGATAAGGTTGGTTAGAGCTTCACTAGTTTATGATTTGAGTGTAATGAGGGATAACAGTAATGGCAGCACGAAGAAAATTAAAGCAAGAAAAATAAAGTATAAAGAAGAATGGATGAAACAAAACCTTTATGATATTGCTAAGACCTTCTAGAAATCTCACCTAGAAGGGATGGTAATGAAGTCTTATCATTAAAGAACACAAAGATGCTACCTATCCAAAAAAGAAAAAAAAAAGAAAAGAAAGAAAGAACACAAAGATGCTAACAAACTAGTCCCATTTTGTTTGTTTATATATAATAGCCTTGTTCATCGGCTTTAGAAAACCCAATACCTATTAGGACCTCAAATTTTTCAACCCCTAAGACTCCTATATCTCCCATATAATGAAATTCAAATAAAATCAGAATTATAGGAATTAGAAGTCTAATTCCATGAAAGAAGATTTTTACTAGGGCCTAAGTAACCAATGAGTACCAAATAACCTAAATCTGCCAAATTACTCAAATAGCCTTCCCCTAGGAATTGTTAGTGTCTTTTTCATCTTATATTTTTTATTTTATTTTCTCTCCAGGAGGGCTCAAAATGCTCATTCCTATAAGCAACGCAATGCTAATTGTTTTAGATACTTTCTTAATCTGTTTCAATATTGCAAGGATATTTCAAATTAAGTGACATATACATGTCAAGCATGTCCTGTTAGATGCTCCATTTTTCCTTGGAGTTTAAAACAGTAAGTAGAGCCTTCAACAATTTAATTATGATCCCATATCCCAAGTTTTGGCAGCTTGATGGATCTGACATCTAAATGCACCTCATGCACATCACACACATAACCTGTTCCATGGGATGTTTATATTATGTATTTCAGTATTATTTTTCAGGTTGGACCAATTTAATGGATTCCCTAAATTATGAGTTCTTTGAATAATCGATCATGTCTGTCACCTGATTTATACCAGGGATTTAAAAATTTTAAATTTTTTGTTTGAGCTACATAGATGTGTGCACATGTGGGGATGGGAAATATTGATACTAATTAATATGTGCACCACCAACACCACCACCACCACTAACTTCAATAATAAATATAATAATACCATTTTATGGTATTAACAACAGTCTGCCTTTCATTTTGGAGTCCCAATCTCATTACTTTTGAAGCACTCTATAATGCTGAGATTGACCATCATTGCAATTGCATTTATAAGATCATGTCTTGAGGCTTTTTGGAAAGAGCATAATTTCAGTCCATTACCATTGTTTTTGGTGATTGCATATTCATTTAGTTCTGGAGTTGGACCACTTGACCAAACTGATGTCCAAAGGAACACCTTCCAAATTCTTTGGTGTTTGATGCCCAGAATACATCCTATTCCATAATCTCTCACTTGAGGATGTCTTTGTTCAAAAGTCTTACAATCTTTTGGGTCAAGGTTTTCCATATCAAGCAAGCAAAGCACACTAACACATTACTCTGGCTCCGTCATTGCAGCTGGTAGCCCTAAAAGGTATTTCACTGAAAGAAGAAATTTTTTGGGCACCCAAACCAAACCAACAAGCCAAAAGAGAACTCTCAAAACTCATAATTCTCAGGGCAGTTAATAAACATATTGCTAGTAGACTTCTGAGCACAACACATAATTCACGAATTTGCAGAAGGAATTGGTTTTCCTAATTGTATCTAAGACAGAAACTCTAAACTTTTAAAAGTAAAGTTGAATGGTTTTCCTTGGAGATGCAATTTTTTTTTTCTTTCCATATTTAATGATTATCTTAATAGAGAGCACCCTATTATTTTGCTCCTCTCTCTGTCTCTCTCTCTCTCTCAAACTTTTCTTTTGGTTCCTGCCTTTGCAGTTTTTCATATACAAAGAAATAAGAGAGAGGTTCAGTGATCATCTTTGGATTGATGTTGTCTCCAAATGTGATCTATTGCAAGAGTCTCCTATCATTTTCAATACAGAAGATGTTAGTGCTGATAATCCTGAGCTGGCAAGGTACCAGAAAATGGGACCAGAGGGGGCCATTCGTGTATCGGTAAAGAATGAAGCTGCACTCAATCAGGTTATTATTGTCCTTTCTTGCCTTTATTATATCAGCAACTTTTTAACTTCTTCCTTACACTAAACATGTGTTAAATATCGACCTCGTTTACAAGGAATCCAATTGCCTTAAGTCCCTAGTAGGAATTGTAGCATTGCAAATTGTAAGATTCACAATTTGACTGAGTTGTGCCCCAACTTGGGAGTCAAAATGCCATGCATTAAAAATAACGGATGATTCTGTTTATCAAACCCCATTTAAGCACCACAATGGATATCTATTCAAGTTTTCTTTAAGGTTTGTAGGGAAGGCTAATTGAAATAGTCTTTCACCCTTCTGACTTGTTTCAGCTCAATTACATGGAGGTGCAGAGGGGAAAAATCTAGTTGGTTTCATGGGTTGTTTACTCTGGCAGTTTTTATTGATTAAGAAACAAATGTTGATGTATTGTAACAGAATGCTTTTTTAATAGAATGTATATATAAGCTCAGTAATTTTCTTGTATAGTCATGAGTTGTGGGCTAAACCAGTACCAGTGAACTTTGAACCAAAAACTCAGATACGGTTTTGTTTAGGTAAATTTTAATTCCCATTAAGACTTGAACCTAGAACCTCCCACAAACCTCCCCAACTCTTTATCCACTTGAACCAGGCCTCAAGGGCTTTTCTCAGATATGCTTATCCTTTTTCTTCCAATAGTCATTGTTTCTCACTGAAAAGTCATTGTAATTTGCTGACCATCCCTGTAATTCTTGCTGAATTTTTTCACCATTATTGGCTCAGAGATGTGCTAATTTAGATATGTTTGTGATTTGCAGTTGAAGGGTAGAGTGCATGAGCTGCTTGTTTCCCAGATGAGCAGGATCAAAAGTTCAGAGAGCAATGAAGAAAACAAAGGAGTCCCTACATGAAGGGTTCTTCCCTGTGAAGACATCAAGTTATGATGGAAGTTAATAGCTAGTCTCCATGGAAAGAAAATGAGACCCATAAATTGGCAAACCAACCGGTTCAGGCACGGGGACATGTTGCCTGCCTCTTTGGCCTTATGCTTATTATGCAGCAAGCTCAGATTGAGGGTGGAGGAGTTTTTGGTGTACACTCTGCAAATTTTCCCTAGGGTTTTGTTTCAATTATGAAATACGATTGATTAACAGAAAAAAAAAAAAAAAGAGGGGGAAATTTATGCAGAAGCTAGAATATTGTAAGAACAATCATTTAGAGTTGTAAGGAAATTTTTTTGTTGTTAGCTTCCAAAGATGATGAAGATGACTTGCTTGGGGCTTATCAAGCACTATACAAGGAAAGCCTCAAAATCAAGAAAGAAAATATAAATTTGTCTAAGTATCTTGAGATCAAGAGTAGATTCCGATGTACTGTCTGTTTTTTGTTTTTAAAAATATGTCCAAAGAAAGATTTGGATGAAGATTTTGTTGTTCAAACACATCCTTATGAGGAGTATCTTCCTATTGGAGAAAGCTAATCCTGAACGCTCATTCTTTAGGGTTGAACTCAAGTCCATTTAGGTATGGCTGTAGTGTTAACTGCAAAGGAACTGCATAATTAATACCCTCTTCTAACATTTCTTGTAAGTCTTGTCGGCTAAATATATGAAATTCAACTACCAATTGGAGCACACATCATTGATAGTTCATCCATATAGCTCCTTTGATCATTAGTTTATACCTAAAATCATTTTTTTTTTTTTTTTTTTTCATAATTTCCCCCCTTGTTTTAATTAGTACTAGAACATGGATGGGTTGGAGTAATGTAAGTGTGTTTGGTAAAACTTAATATAGTTATTACTTAATGACTTAAGTTGACTTAAAGTTAAATTATAGTGAAATTTTTAACTTAAAACTTATTATTTAATTATTACTTTGAGCATTAAAGTTATTTGATAAAATTAGATTAAAATTTATTCTAAATCATCAAATTGACATATTTATCCACATAAATTATAAGGCAAAGGAAGTCGAGTAACAATAGAGGTCGTGTAGTATTAAAAGAGATCGTGGATATAATTAATGTAAATAAGAATAAAAATGTAAAATAAAAATGTAGACTTAATATTAAATTAATTAATTTTACTTATTACTTTAAGTTATATCATTAAATTATTTTACCAAGTATACTTAATTTACTTAATGACTTAAATTAAGTTATTAAGTCATTTTATGTTATTAAGTTAATTTACTAAACACTCACTAAGTACGTGTTTTTTTTTTTATTATTTAAATCTAAATAGAATTTAATTTAACTTGATTCTAAATACATCTTAATAGTATTAAGTTGTTTGTTTTTTTATTATTTTATTTATTTTAAGTATTGAGTCTTAAATAGGGTCAAGATTATGTTGAGATTTTGTTCTAGTTATTTTAAAATTTTATTTTTTTACTTAATAATTTTTTTTAAAAAAGTAATAAGTAAAACAAATTTAAAAAATAATAATAATCTAAAGTGTGAAAACAAGTTCTATTTATCATTAAATGAAAACACAAACACTATCTTAGTTTAAGAAATCTCAATTTGACTTGGAGTTGGATTGGACTTGATAGAGATTTTAACAGTTCAAGATCTTTTAACACTCACCCCAAATATTTAAGTAATAAATATTAAGTTTTATTAAATACTCATTAAAAAAGTGTTTGATAAACTAGAAACTAATTACTTATTACTTAATAATTTAAGTTGACTTCCTAAAGTTGTTAACTTAAAACTAATTATTTATTTTTACTTTAAGTATTAAAGTTGTTTGGTAAAGCTAACTTAAAATTTATTTTACATCATCAAATTGAAATATTTACCCCTATTAATTTTAACAAATATTTATATATTCACTAATTTTAAGCAATTAATATATTTGTTAAACATCCATATTTAAAGTATTATTAATACATAAGATAACTATAAAATATATATATATAATATTCAAAATGAGTTGTGAATCTAGAATCATCGTTATAAAATATATTTTCATTAAATACAAGTAAATGAGGTAAATGTGATTTGAGATTAAGAATTATAGGACCTCAAACACTACCAACTTTCCTAAAAACAATTGTTGTTAGGAAATATGCATACCCTAACCTTACAGTGCATTCACTCAAGCACCCACGACATTTGAACACAAAGAGAGTTAATGGATGTGACCAATCCTCCGATCTACCAACAAGAATAACTTAACTATTTTGACTTATTGACCAAATTTTTACTTCTCTATTGTGTAAGATTATTAAAGTCTAATTATGTAGTTATCTTGGTTAAGAAAAACTAGAGAAAAGACCACTATGACTTGTAGATTCTAATGTTAGAGTTATTTATTTATTTAATTTTATTTAGTTACTATTTCTCTTTCTTATTTAATTACTATATTAGAATTATTCTCTTTCATTTTAGGAGTAAGGGTAAGTTAGTCTTTATTCCTTTTTATTAGGTCTATTTAAATTCTAATGGTGTTGTATTTTTTCTAAGAGTGTTCATAATTAATAAAAAAAAAAACCCTAATTTTTCTTTTTTCTCTTTCAATCTTTTTTGGATTTCACATCGAAGTTAGTGTCCTCAGGAAAATTGATTGGGTTGGTAAACTGAATTTTTAATTGAGAAACTAATGATAAACAAGTTTGGAGAATTTTACAAATCCAATTTAGATCTAGAACTGAGGGATAATAAATACTAATTAAAGAATTTTTGTCTTTCTAATACCAAATCACCAATATAGATCTTTCACATTTGGAACCATGTTTTAAACCCTAAAATTCATTCTTTAACAGTCATCCCATAAATGATTTGATAACAAGTTTTAACCTTTAAGACATTTAACCCGATATTCATTTGGTAGATTCTCCTAAGTTATCAATCATATAAAATCACATTAGGTCGACTTTTGATCATAATGTTTCATGCATCAAAGGACCCTTAACATGCATCCTATGTATCTCTAACAAAGACAAACTAGCTAAAAATTTAACTTGCATAACAAAACTAAAGATTTCTAACTTACTACCATGAAGGATATCATATTTTCTTAGTATCTCGCTCTCCCGTATCATCTACCTTCATTGCTACATTTTTAATATAGAGAAATTAACAACTCATGCTTAAATTAACAATGTGCATTGAATCAAATTGAACCATGAATAATTTTATTGAAAACTCCAAAATAAAATTTTCAATGACCATTCGTTTCTCTCCTCCTCTATGGTATTGATACTATTTTAAAAAAAAAAATTAACCTAAAAACATAATAAAAATTCTTAAAATGTAAAAAAAAATATGAAAGAGAGTCGAAGAGAGTAATGTCTTGATTGAGATTTCGGAAATCACAAGTTGTATTGAATATTTTGATACCTCCACAGTGGTATTGAAATGATTATGATAAATGCCTAACCTTTTAAACCTTTGGCATGCTTCCAATGTGGTATTGGATTGACATCGATATGTATTACAATGGATCGCTATATAGTATTGAAATTCTGCTCTTTTTATTGGAATTGTATTGAAATTCTGCTCTTTTTATTGGAATTGTATCGCAATGTATCAAAACTCATATCAATAATCCTCTAAACTTTTTGTATCCTTGGAATGCTTCTATAGTGAAATTTCCACTATATCAGAATGGTATTGAAATTTATCTCTTGTTGAAATGCCACTCCCGGATGAACCATTAATCCCCATGGGAATTGAACTTTAGCATATAAAAGTTCTTCATCGGGTAGATCATTTGACAAATAAGTGTCATCAAAGGCTAGATGAGCTGCCAAGAAATCAACCAATGCTTGTCCTTTGCCTTACAACATTAGGAAAACATCATGGACACTTGGATAATCCATAACCTCTTGGTATTTATCCTTTAAGAAAGGCTCGGTATCAAAATCCATTTCAATAATCTCATAAACTCACTAGATTGCTAAGTAACTACAATGGGTGATTTCAATACCTTCATAATGGTATCAAAATGCAATTTTTATATCGAAATGGTACTCTAGTGTCAAATTTGTGTATCAATCAATATCCAAATTCATTCCAATAATACTACAAACTCACTGTATCTAAATTGACTCTATTCCATTGCATCGAAATGGTGTCGAAATCCACTCTCTTGTATTAAAATTCCACTTTTTGGTGCATTCTTAATAGATGTAGACATTAGTCCTCAATTTGGGCTTAACATATATTTAAGCAAAAAAAATAATAAAACCTTATTTTTATATATAGAAAAACACCAATTTTGAATACTAATTACTTAATATTTAAAATTATATTTGATTTTAAGTTGTGATATTAAATTATTTTACTAAACATACTTAATTTACTTAATAACTTAAATTAAATTAAATCATTAAATTGATTTACTAAATACCCTCTAATTTTGTTCATATTTTTGTTATTGGTGCAAACCATATTGATGACCCAAGTTACCAATATCTTGATCAAAAACCCCGATTTCTTGGGTCAAGGAGCCCCTGAAACTATAAAGGGAGGGAGAGCACTTGAAACTTGCTTTTGTCTCTGGAAGTAATAAAAAATTATTTTTAGTAAATAAATT
The DNA here is from genome assembly GCF_004353265.1 of Vitis riparia. Classification (NCBI taxonomy): domain Eukaryota; kingdom Viridiplantae; phylum Streptophyta; class Magnoliopsida; order Vitales; family Vitaceae; genus Vitis; species Vitis riparia. Next base: position 3,436,914 of record NC_048438.1, on the reverse strand, counting down.
AATTTCAAATATTTTATTCCTAAATTTCTTTTAAGTTATTATTAAAAATGTCAAAACTATTATAATAATTTTTTATTGAATATTCTATACTCTTACATAAATTTTTAAACATTTTAAAATTAAAACAATCTTAATACATGTATTATTATTTTTTAAAAATTATTTTATGAGACTTTGTAATATATTTATAAATTTTGATTAATTTCTTGTTTCACAAAAAAGAAAAAAACAAAAACAAAAAACTTTATCTAAAATTTTCTATTTTTTTCAATATTTTCGTAAATCCAACATGCAATGTTTTAATACTTTTCAATATTTTGAGCTTTAGTACCCTCATCAAACCATATATATATATATATATAATACGAGAAGGATTAAGTTTATAAATATGAGGATTATTTCATCCCTTCTAACCAATTAATTCTATATATATTCATCCTATGAATGAAAAACCCGACAATGATTAAGAAAAAAAAAAACACAATAGAAAAAGAAATGAAAGAGAAAGAGATGGACAAGTAATGAGACCGAATGACATATGAAAAGGCAAAAAAAAGGGAATTATAGAGTTTATGAGTGAGTCTAAGGAAAACATTACACTAAGAAAAGCTCTACCCCGATTCCTCTCTGAGAGAAGGGGGATCTTACAACCAAATACTGAGTCTAGAACATCACAAACAAGTATCATCCACAATAACACTTCCTGTACACATTCCTACAAACAGTCCAAATATACTCGCAAATCATCAACAGTTTTAAGCAGAGCACAGCTGTCTAAGCCCCATAAATCAAACAAATCCTCTTCTAAGACCACTCATCCAAACCATTTTTATATTCAGTACATGATCATCCACTCTAAAGATTGAAGAACAGTTGCCACCAACCACCACCCACCATCACTTCTAATGCCTTCCTCCCTGGCACAACAGAGAAAGTTGATGCTTTGGCTGAGCTTCTTCAGTCGGCTGTCCAGCTCTGCTCCACTATTTCACGCACTCTTCTGTTGTATTCCCGCTTATTCTCACTGAACATGCGTGCGGCTTCAGAGTTTGCAGGCGAGTTTGGGTTAGGATCACAGAGCAGGGACTGGATAAAACATTTAAGTACTATGCCCATTAGAATATGCCCTCACAGGTAACTGACAAAATATTGTAACTGAAATTAAAGCTGCTGCTCACTAGATGTCAAGCCTATGGATTTTCAAGAAAGAAGGTGGCTCACAGAGTTCATTTCATTTTCTATGATGGCTGTACTTTTTACTTGCAATCACTGCAACTTTGTTTCATAATAATCATTTCGAATGATATAAGATGCATGAGATAGATAGGATGCAGGTGTTAATACTAAATAATTAGCAATGATGTTAACTTGATATAGATTGTCAATTCATTCATTAAAAACTAAAGCTTTATACGCAAATGGTAACCTAACATGCTATGAGAGCTCCAATTCTTGGAGCTTGAGTTTTTCTCTCGGAAAGCCATATTGTGGTACCCTAATTGTTTGTTATATTTTAACAATTTGTTCACCTCTTCGGGTGTTGAGTAGTAGTATAAGAAGTCATCTTTGGAAATCAGTCTCCCATTCTCTTCTACAACATTAACTCGTGTGTGTGTTTTCACGTCTCCTTTCTGTTTTTACCCCCATCTCTTTACTTTGACAAACACTCCCTCACGATGATTGCCAACCTCTTAGCTCCAGCTCCCACTTGATGGAACTTGGAACCTCACGGACAAACATACTACATGGCAGTAGTCATGAGGCCTTTGTAGGCTAGAGAGTTTTCATCCTTAAATATTCAAGTTGATACTTTTATAGATCTCTCTTTCAAACCAAATCTTTGAATCAATTTCAAACATTGTCCTCAACAGTGCTCCAGTTTTCAACAAGTCATGTGCAATTCAAGCATTGCCATGTAACAGGACATATATCAAGGTTGTTATCTCTTTGTTCAGACCAAAAAAAAAAAAAATCCCTAAAATCTCACTGATGCACATGTGCAATTCAAGCATTGCCACTATATCAATGTTTTTAATCTTTTCTGGAGAATTTTATTCACCATATAGACCTGATTTGCTATGGGCCTTTAGCCTGATATTAGCTTTTAAATGGTTGCTTGTAGGAAAAAGACATTAGATTATTGACTTTTCCCTTTTAATAACTATAAACACAAGTGAAATTAAGAAATCGTTAATATAGCAGGATATAAAATCATTAAATAAACCAGACAATAATATTAATTAACATGCAGTTAAAACTAATAGAAATAAATAAAATGCATATAAACAATAGTGAAGAAATGTTATAAAGGACAAACACGTTAAAGATTCCTTCCAGACATTCAGGTTTTCCATGTAAATCTGAACCAAATTAAACCAACAACTATTCAAGACAAAACAATCAAGTGTAACTAATATACTAAAATATTTGTCGACATACCGAAATTTGTTCCATTCTAACTATTACAAACTCAAATCAGCTAAACTAGTGGTATTAATTGATTCTCTCACTAGCATGAGGGAAGACCATCAGTGCAAAGATGATCAAGAATCTATGGACCAAGCCAAGTGTGGGATAGCCCTTCTGTTAGGCTTCCTCACCATGCTAGCACTTTTTAAGATCTGCCACATCCAGTTATGGTAGTAGATGGTTGAGGATTTTGTGCTACAAAAATGGGCATAAACATAGGAGAGGTAGGTGCCAAACACAAATTCAAATAGGTTATACCTTAATTGAAGGGTCAAGATGTCTGTCAGTCTGAGATAAGCAAACTTTCATACCAAACAAAAGACTCCTTCCAAAGAAGTCAGAATTTAGGTCAAACATGAGTTACCTAATCTCAAACACCTAAAAATAAAAGAAAATTTGAACAATGGAACATTCAGAGGGTTTGATATTTCATATGGTCTTTCTATTCTTTTTTTTTATTTTTATTTTTTTATATACCAACAGTAAATTAGTAATTCAGAGTCAGATATGGCATTCAAGAGTTTTTGAAGGTTGATAAGTAACAAAGAAATAGAAAAAGAACTTCAAAATCCATCCTAGACAGTCAACTTGGTGCCAGGAACCATTATGGCCTGTTATAGTGATCCATCCTAGACAGCTAGGGAACATCATAGCTGTTCCATAATGGCCATTTCACTACCATAGCGATCCATAACAACCATTACAACTGATAATTTTCATAAATGTGATCCTTAATGGTATAGATACCTCCTGATACCATTATGTAATGGCCATTAAACCTTATAGTGGCCATTGCTTAAAACCATGGTGAAGCCCTCTTAGCTACAGTCACAGAAAAAGGCTTTACAAACTTATTATAGACGTTTGGCCCAATGGCAAAGATGAATGTACTAGTAGTGAAAATAATCCATGTCTTCCTCCATAGAGACTTAAAGAAAGAAGTCTGCATGAGTATCCCTTCAGATCTAACTCTCCCTAGGAGATGAAAGCGTTTGTGGTGAAGCAGATGGAAAGATGCGCAAAATGAAGTACATATGGCATGGATCAAAGCAATTCCCAAAGCCTGGTTTGAGACATTCAGTCAAGTTATGCAGAATATTGGCTGCATATGGAGTCACAAAGATCATACCTCATTTTTCAAAGAACTCATTACAAGGTGAGATACCTATCTCATTGTATATGTGGATGATCCTGTGATTGCACCTGATGGTACAGACAAGATATAGAGGTAAAAAATCCTTGTTGGAAAGAGAATTTGAGATGAACAATTTGGCATCTTTTGAAGTATTTCCAGGTCATTCAGTCTAATCAGATCCAAGCAAGTTTCTCTTTCTCAAAGAACTTATGTCCTCAGTCTCTTAAAGGAGATTGGAAACTTATGCTATAGACCAACTGATATAGCAAAATGTAAAATAGTAGGGCAGGGAGAAGAAGATCGTAAAATTGAAGGGGAGAGGTACAAGATACAACCTCCCAGGCTAATTTCCTTGTCTCATACTTTCAAAGATATAACTTACACTATTTGTGTAAGCAGCTAGTTCACTTATCCACCCAAATCTCATATGGTAGTAGTGTAATGAAAGCTTAGATATTTAAAACCAGCTTTCTGTTAAAGTGTTGTTGTTTCCTGGTCACTGCCACTCATGGGTGAAGTCATTAGATGTAGATTCGGCTGGAATAGCTCTTGAGAGATGTTGAAGTGTTCTTGACTAGTAGCCCTTATATGAAGTCAGGGTTCAACTTGCAGGCATACTTATTGAAGAAAGAGACCTCACAAAGTTCATACAACACTAAGCAAGCCAAGAAAATATGAAATCTTTACATCCACATGAGAAAGAGAGTTAGAAAAAGCATATGACTATGTTCTATATTTCAATTTAGTAGCAAATCCACTTTGCCAACTGATACCATGCATGTTGATTTACAGTTTTACAGAAAATTCTTTTGACTATTGCATTGCAAAAAACTTTTTAAAAAAACTAAATATTAAACAACATTAAAAATAAAAATAAAATAAACTAAGACGAGGTAATGAATTGTGTTCATTTTTGAACAAACAGTACCTTAATAAATAAAAGTCATCCATATGAGATATTTCGATTAAGCAAAACATAACATCAAGGTGTCAGTAAATTATTTATCAGGACAAAACATTTATTCCATAAAAAATTAATTGTTTGTGGAAAGGTTCACCTGGATAGAAGTGAGTATAGCTGCCACATCATATATAGGACTCCACTGATTCTGTAAAATATCCAAGCAAATACTTCCATCTGCATAAACTGATCAAACCCATACAAATGCAGTCAGAGATTAGATGCTAATGTGGAAACAACATTGTTAGTATAGTCCTAGAGAGTAATAGATAGATGCCAAAAAGAAACATTGGCGTAAGCAGTTTATGATCTATATTGCATAACCAGCAATGCAATTCAAGAATAGGATTGTGACATACTGTTTGGATGAAACATCCGTGAGACAAACCGGACTGTTGGAGGCTTATTTGGATAATCTTCCATGAACTGCAGAGTTAATTTAAACGTACCTGAGAAAAATCAAGAAGGTAATTGATTAGATGCTAAACAAAATGAGGAAATAGTTCTGAACAGGGAGGTTGCAAAATGAAACGTACCAACCACACAACCAAAAGAATAGCATATCAGCATCATAACGTGAGACTAAAATCTGATCAAGGTATTTGCTTCCTTGTGGTTCATCTATTCGATTATAACCAACAATATTTAGTCAAGCGCTTGTTATTTATTTCCATCAAGTTCGTCCATAAACTTCAAACTTTGACACCACAACTTGTATTTCTTAGTGAAACAAACTCTAAATTCATTTGAAGGCTATGTTTGGTTGCTGAGGAAATGTACCTGAGAACATGGTTGTCAATTTCCAAATCAGTATTGTATCCTATCCTGCTTAGGAGACTTTCACATAGTGACAAACCCCTTAAGTTTTTGGAAGTTATAAACGGGTTCTAACTTTACAAAAGTTGTCACCAGTTACTAAAACATAGAGAATGCATGTAGCTCTCTCCCTCCAAATTAATGTGATCTCATCTTCAATTTCTAGGCAGTGTAACTTCAGCTAGCATGATACACAAACACAAATACACGTACATTCTATGGCAGTACCCTTAAAAGGCTATTTTATAAGTTCCGCATATCAGTCCCCTTTTCAATCTACCATTTCTATATTTTACATTTTTCTCAGACCTTTATATTTAAGGTAGTTTTTAAGCAGTCAGGCACAATAACTTGTAAGACACTTTGTGTAACAACTCGTAGGGCTTCATAATTACCAATTACCATAATTAAATTAACTTTTGATCTTGAAGTTTAACAGATGCATATAAAGTAGGACATGAATAACAGCTGAAAATATGCCTTCAAAGTATTTTGATAAAGAAGAAGAATTGAGAGAAACCAGAATTCCCCTCAATGAGCTAGATCCATTAATGACAACCAGTATTTCAAAGTTTATCTCATCAATTGAAAAAACTCATGTAATAAAGCCATGCAAAAAAAAAAGAAAACTTTGTAGAAGATGAGAAGCCCTCTCACTTTCCTGGAAGAAGATACCATCTCCTATTGTGCACCTTAGCTAATGCCCTATCCAAAGAAAGACATTGCATTTCAAAACAACTATTCATCATCAAATAGAAGTCTTGAAAATATAGGCAACAAGAAAAGGATAAGCTTTACTGAAAAGACACCACTCCTATGCTGCACCTCTCTTTACTGATAACACACTAGTCATATCCTGCATTTCAGCTAATGTCCTAATTTGAAGCAAATGCAAAAATTGACAAGGTTTTAACCTAAGAATTCAAGCTACTCCAAGATTGGTCGAGGCCCATAAGAAGTGAGCAACAATGAGAAAACAAGGGATGCCAATCAGTTGAAGAAGAAAAAAAGAAAGGAAAAGATCCTTCAGAGGAAATTCCCAAACTACCGCCAATCCAAGATCTATTCCCCTATGAATAAACCAATATTCCAGGCATGACCAACATAATGACCTTTAAAATTCCCCTATCACAAAACTTCATGACATTAGAGTTCCGTTCATCCAGATTTCTGCATTTGGCAAGGGTGATGTGCCATATCACATCACAACCTATCCACAAGAGTGCTACACCTCCAAAACCATTAAACAAGAAGTATTTTGCCAAGATGATAGCATGACTTTCCAAACCCTTCTCCTTGTAATGGGAAACAAATCTTTTTCCACCTCACCAAATAGTAGGCCTTTAACAAAACTAAATTACATCATTTTTTTCCAAAGCCCTAGAGCTTCCACCACAAGAAAGGAGAGAATTGAAGCAAGGAACTTCATATAATCATTCTTACAAATAAGCCATAGTCCAACTCATTGCACATTCAACTTGTTTGCATGATGATTTAGAAGCTCATTGCTCAACTGGCAAGAGTTCAAAGTTCCAACTTACACATTGGAAGATTTAAAGCATCATCATTGAAATGTTAATGAAGGTAAAACCAATCCCAAAATATGATACAATAATCAACTAGCAAAATCAAGTCAGGCAAGCCCATAAAACTAATTCAGTTCGTTCTAAACAAAAGCAATCATGTGATATAAAATGTAAAGAAAAAAGTGACTAATGTTCAGGCAGGTCTCTGAGGAAAAATGTAGGAAAACAAAAAATATAGACATTTAGAAGTTTGAAATGCTGCAAAAGGTATGTTTTACTAAACGAAATGATATTTTCAAATTCCAACCACACAAAGAACAATCACAACTTCTAACAGAGACACCTAATGCCTCCCTAAACATGAGAAAACAAAAATACAATCATTTTCTGAACCATAATCAACCAAACCACCACAGAGCCAAAAATGTAATGACAACCACTATCAACCAAAGCCCAATAGCATAACTACCAAAAAATCTCAGAAACCACATATAATCCATCAACTGTTCAACAATTGTAACTTGAAAAGGGGGGAAATCAAAATTATGAACCATCAACAATCAATTGATATAATAACCATGAAAAATGACTTGCAGAAACAGTAATAATCGAAAGTACCCACCTCCATCCCAAGGAGTATCATCAGGTCTACAAATCAAACAAGAAAAAACACCAAAAACCCAGAATTAGAATTATCAAAACAAGTTGATAAACAAAATGGAAAGGCAAAAAACCAATTAAAAAAAGAAAGAAAGAGAGAAAGAAAGAAATACCCAAAAATGACAGCATTCCATAGCATGATGTTGTTGTCCTGAGGAGCCCCACTGATGCCAGCAGGTGGATCTTGCTGGAGCCTCTTGAAATCCCTCATCAACCTCTTCCTGGCTGGGGTTGACATGATTGTAACTACCCTCAAACTGCAGAGATAAGCATATACAGAGAGAGTCCGGAGAGGGAGATCTGAGGAGAGACCCAAACGATGATGTTTGGAGACACAGAGGGTTTTGAGATTTCCTGTGTGCTTCAACAGGTCAAGCTCATCCACCTCCTGTGTCAATATAAAAATAAAATTGAAATAAATAATAAATAACAAAGGGTGGTGAAGTTATTCCATGCCTCCAATTATGCCAAAATTCTTAGCAAGTTTCATATCATACCTAAATTTAGGTATGAATTCTTCTGTGTATAACTAAATTTGGATCAAAATTAAAATTTATATGTCAATGAACATCTGTCTTGACCATGTGGCCTCAGGTGGCAATTTTTGGTGTGGCAGAATACAGTAGTTTTTCTGTCAAAGAAAAACCCAACACAAAAAATTCTTTGTATAGAAAAAAAATTGGTTTTGGTAAATCACTAAATAAGTTGATTAAACAAATCAAAGTGACAAACCCAAAAAATGAAACCATTTTTTAAGTTAGTGAAAGAATCAAATTTTCATGAATGGAGCAATTTATTGAAGTATTCTATCAAAAGGCACAAAGTATATGAATATTTATAAGATTAAAGGTGCTTTTATCATAATATATATTTGAAGTTCTTAGAATTGATAATACCTCCCCAAGCACGTCTCTAGATCAGTTGTGCAATCTTGGCTATGTTCTTAAGAAAAGGGTAATCAATGCGGGGGCAAAAATTCTCTTTGATGATGAAGTTAGATGAAAGAAGAAAGTACAACAAAATCTAAATATGCTTGTGTCTATGACTCACCTTTATTCATATTAAACCTCTTTTTCTATTGGGTAAGACTAGTTAATGACCCTCTTGGCATTAAGGTCATCATTTATTGGGATAGTGGCACATGATAAGTTAGTGAAAGAATCAGATTTTCATGAATGGAGCAATTTATTGAAGTATTCTATCAAAAGGCACAAAGTATATGAATATTTATAAGATTAAAGGTGCTTTTATCATAATATATATTTGAAGTTCTTAGAATTGATAATACCTCCCCAAGCACGTCTCTAGATCAGTTGTGCAATCTTGGCTATGTTCTTAAGAAAAGGGTAATCAATGCGGGGGCAAAAATTCTCTTTGATGATGAAGTTAGATGAAAGAAGAAAGTACAACAAAATCTAAATATGCTTGTGTCTATGACTCACCTTTATTCATATTAAACCTCTTTTTCTATTGGGTAAGACTAGTTAATGACCCTCTTGGCATTAAGGTCATCATTTATTGGGATAGTGGCACATGATCAGCGTCACCGTCCTCCCATTAAAAAAGGCCATTGTCCATGTTTGGAAGGAATAATTGCCCTATAATCCACCAAGTAAAGGTCATGGCAAGCTACTGGGCCACCTTACCAAGCTTTTGGCTTAAAGGGACTAGGAAATGATTAGTGCTTAAATATGTTGTCTAAGAAATATAAATTATATCATCACCTTTAGCTTAAATCATCCTCTATCGATCGGTAGGTTACCCAGATGTGAGTCTCCTAAACATTGGCCAAAGTGGGTGTTTTGGGGTTGTTGTGAATAGTGCAATTGGTTGAATGCTTGAGTCGATCACTTGGTAGATTGCCTAAGCATATATGGCAAAAATTATATGCTTTTGAGGGTCCTAAACTAAATGCACTTCATACCTTTATACTTAAGTCAATTTTTTAGAACTTACTAAGCATAAAATACATTTATCAAAGGTGGGTTTCATTTAGAAAGATTCTTTATCCCATTTTGAAAAGATTTAAGACAAAGTTTAAAATTCAATTGGATAAGATTTAGAGTGCCAAGTGGTTTAATAAAAATATGCATACAATCCAAATTCAATACACCCAAAATCTTATGATGAAATTACTTAAAGATAGTTCTTGCTTTCCTCTTAAGCTCTATGTAGTTTTTTCTTAATTGTTTTAAAAAAATATTTTTACCTATCAAACTCAAAGATAAATATTAGATTGAAGCTTTATTTTATTATCATCAAAACTTAGATTTAGTTTTGGGCTAACAAAAAAGTTAACAACCAACACTAAGACATTTTTTTTTTCCAACACTGCTCTCTATCTTCATAGGACCAATGAGATTCATCTAAAATCTAGTAGTCTAAAGGTGGAGATTTCATCTTATTTTACCCTTTAAGTGTTTTCATTTAAAGCATTCACCAAAAATTGGGTTATCAAGCTCATTAAGTTTAGGGGGTCCTATAACTAATTTATTATTAATAACCTTGATGAGATCCCTATAGTTGATGTGTCTTTTTCTCCTATGCCACAACTCAACATCATCTAATTTAGCATTATTGCACACTAAGGACTAAGTAGGGCTAGGATTGATTGCCTAGCAATTATCCATAATCCTAAAAACCTATTATGATATGCTTTCTTTCCCCATTTAAAACCACACTTCATTCTTGGGAAAACTAACACCTAATTGATTGTAAAAAATTTAATACTATTCAATTTACTTTTAGCCTTATAACATAAAGGATATCCATAAATTTAGGACAATTATATATATATATATATATATATATATATGTGTGTGTGTGTGTGTGTGTGTTAATAGTTCATTTAGCTTTCACATAAGTTATATTCATATCACCAAAGGCATCATTACCACCATTGATGTAAAGATATGAAGTTATTAAAAAGCTTAATATTGGTTTGCTTAGTATTTTTATGAAGATTAATGACTTGACTACTTGTTTGATTAGGTATATAATCAAAGTATATGTTTTTTTTAGGTAGCTAGCAATAGTGAAATTTCTATGTTACAACAGTAGCTCTTAAGTTGACAACTTATTCAATTGCTTGCTTAATTTGTATGATTGAAAACTCAATCAATCTTTTTAATTTTACTTGGCTACTATCAAAGTTGTTTATCATCTTTAGATTCAATTTAAAAGAGGTTGAACATGCGTGAGGATAAGATAACTTAAAGATGTTTGGATAGAGCCCTTAAAAGCAACACATGATATAACAAAGTCGATCTCCACTTTTCTATTCATTAATTGCATTAAGATTTATTTGAGTATTTTGGCTCGCATCACTTGCATTGTACATAACTTGGGTATATTAGGAATTAGACAAAAGATCTAAATCATAGATTACTTGCAATATTTATGAGTTTGCTCACAATTGATCCATGAACTTAGACAATTCATCTAATGTTGTAGTGCGCTACCTCCTAATTTAAGGGATGATCTATCTTGGTCATGAAGATGACTTTCTTATGGTAAGTGCATTACACTTTATGGTTACATAGACAAAACTTATGATGAATCATAACATTGGCTAACAGGTGGTCATGATTCACCAAGCTACTATGTTGCATGAGCTCTACACCTAAAAGAACATTAAGTTAATGCTAGGGTCTTCAATGGCTTTAACCTAAGAATGAGACCCAAAGATGGTCATATATTCTCTATAGAATGGCTTACTATTGATTAAGACATGCAACAATAAGTATTTTCAATATAAACGCCATAATATCTCATAGGTTTAAAATAGTTTGTTCCCTAGGGTAATTCTAAAGAATTATGATTATGAAATCTGTGGTGTCATGTTGATTCCTTTAGTTGAATTTAACATATACTATTTTTTAGCTTGAGTATGTCATTTAATCACATAATAGGAGGATTTGAGACTTAAGAATTGTATATGTAATATTGAAAGGCTGATAACATTTATGTCATTAGATTATGGATATCGGTTCATGGGGACTCTGTATGTAATGGATAGTCAATCACAAATCGAGGGAATTGATTAAATTGGATTTAATTAATTTTTATCTTAATATAATGACATAAGATGCTAGAGTGCAGTTGACTCTTTTTAGTAGAATATTTAGTCAACTTTAAAATTAGATTTTGAGTGAATCAATAGTTTCCTATAGGTCTCAATAATCCCTACTCAAGTTCATAGTCCTTGTTAATACAAAGATTTGAGGAAATTTGAAATTTAATCATTCGTGTGTATAAGGGTATTTTGGTAAAAGTGTAAGGTTACACAAAAACTTATAATTATTTATTTTGAGGTTTTATGGGGAATTAATCATTTTATGTACAAAAAATTGTTTTGGTAAAAGTACAAGGTCGTATAGGATTTTATGATTAATGCTAGTCGGTAAGGTACATGAAAGCCCTAGAGGGTGTGTATTTATATATATAAGAGTTATGTTGTGCTGCTATGAAAGAATATTAAATGATTATTTTACAAGTCTTTTAATTATAAATAAACCCTTATCTATTGGACTATAACATATTCTTTTCTTTAAATCGACTTTAAACCAAGTTGAAGGGGTACAAGAAGGGAGGAACACTTGAAAATTTTATGAAACTTGAAGATAAAAGAAAATTGTACTCTTATTCTATAAAAATAACTACGGCCTAAAGGAACTTGATAAAGGTTCTTTTTATTTTACTTTATTGGACGTATATAAATTTGATCTTTGATTATAAATTTAAAATTTGTTCTCAATTTCAATTGTTTTTAAAAATTGTTTATGGATAACAATAACCGAATAGTATTAAAAATTTTTAAAAGCAATTTCCTATTTTTGTTTTTAAATTATATGACCAAACATACTCTTAATTTTAAAATTTTAGAATCAATGTCAAAGCAATGGTAGAATAATTTTTTTCTCATGATGTGCCCCCTTGCTTTCCTTATGAAAAAACAAAAAAAAAAATCTTTTTATAAACACAAAAACCCTATTTAGAATGGAATAAAATATGAAGTCTAATAAAATTGCATAATGAAAACCGATCTAATAAGAATGTTTTAGACTTTCTTAAAAATTTTAAACTTCTTTTTATAGTAAATTCAATTATTAGTTTTGTCATTACTTAATCAAATCCAAAAAGTACATATTTATCTAAATTTGGTTCACTTTGGCTAATCTTCAAGCTTGCTCTTAAAGCCAACAAGTCACAATAGTGATGAAGTAATTTCAAAAGAATGAACTTTGAAACAAAATTATCAACCCAAACTAATGTATTAACATCTATATTAAATTTTAATAAACTACGAACTACTTTCATTAGTAGGAAGAAGAACAACAGCCAGTTGAAATGACTCTCCCCTACTCAACTGTGGAACTAATAGTAGTTTTTGAGGCCAAGGCAACAAGTCAGTCTCTGAGATCCACAGATGGAATGCTCTCACATATGGCCTCTCTCAGCTCCATCCCATATTTCTTCCTGAACACCCTCACAATTTCATCCACATCTACTCCAGCCCTGCTCGCCATCATCCATGCCAAGGCGCCCTTATCAGTGGCCGACCCCTTTATGCTGGAGTGCAACGTCTGAAACCATTCATGTGGAGAAAAACTTCAAATCTTCTGTTAAGTGCTAAGTCTCAAAACAGTAAAACCCCTTTCTCTAAATGGAAAATACAGTCATTTCCTTTTATTTTTCTTTGTCAAAAAATAAATAAATGTTAAAAGATAAGAGAATATAATAGTAGTATGGGTAGTTGTTGGTGACCTTTGCATAGTATTTAGCTGGACTGCACATGCACTTTACGACGCTTTTGAATGCATCTTCAAATTCCCCTGAGTTTTCTTTCTTGAGTAACTGCACACACATACTTGTAGTTAGCTTTGGTTTCAATCCAAGAAAAGATTTCGGGTTTTTTCGAGTATCCACCAGGTCATGTCCTCAATAGGACAGGTTTGGGAAAATGATAGACGGGTTCGGAGCAAATACGTTACCTTGGTGTAATCATGTCCATATATATGTTTATAGCAAGAAAATGTAAGCTTTAGCTGTGGTATGCTCCTTTTGCTGAGTATCTCCAGCACAGCAGCTTCTTCAATGCCTCCTGATCTTCCAACTCCTGCTTCATACAGCCTCCTGGCATCACACTTGGCTATATGTTGGCTAACATCCGCATGGTGTGCCTTGTGGGATGCCATCAATGCTACTAGTATCTGCAACGCCAACATCATTCAACAAATACCCTTCTTTAATTCCTACCTACACACAATCCCCAATAAGCTTATTTACCTTTTGGTAGGGGTGAGGAGGCTCGATATTGATAATATCTTGGTCCATCTGCCTTCTAAATCTGGCCCCATAATCCTGTTTCATGAGTAGAATTTGACTCGATTTACGCCAAACAAAGATCTCCACCAGTACCTTGTAATTTGTGTCTCCCTGCTCGAGCGCTTCCCTAACCACGACCGCGTCGCTCGGGTGTGGATCAAGCCCCCCTGGCTCGTTTGTTTGGCTGATCATGTAGCCGTTTTGGAACCGATTTATTGGAACTTCCCCTACCAATTCCATGAAAGCCACTTGAATATACCCGAGTTCAAGCCTGGCTCGACCGCCTAGAGGTTGAACCAACTGACTTGAATGTCCCTATGGCACAGTCCGATCGGCTAATGCAGTGGCATATATATATAGGCCGCCATGACTTGAGGGCAAAGGCAGGGATTTTACTTTATATGGGTGCATTTTGGATCCAACATTGAAGAGCGTGGAGGTGCAATACCAATTCAATGTAACAAAATAAAGTGAAAAAGGGAGGCGACTTGACCAAATTGAGGAGGAGACTGATGTGGAAGAAGGTGTATTATTGTAGAAGTGTACGAGGCAAGTTTGTTTTGTAGTGAGGACTTTATGGGTTTCCTAGTAGACACTGAGTGTGAATGCAGCAGCTACTCCTTTGCCTACTTTTCTATCACCAATTTTCTAATCCCATTAGCCCTTTCTTTTCAATGCTACCATTATGAAATTTTCTTTCATTGATGCATATATGCATAGGCTTGTGCCATGATTCGAGTAGTAGGTCATACTAATCATTATGAAATTTGATCAAACATGTTTATGACTATGTACTTGCAACATAGGAATAAGAGGAGGGTCAATTTGATTACCTCTAATCATCTCTACAATAATAAAGAAATGCCTTATGTTATATATAGAATAATGTATGTAGCATACATGAGGCTTCTTGGATGGGACCAATGAAACCTGCCACGTTATATCAACCAACTTTAATTTGCATTTCATACTTTAAAGGGTGGATCCAATGTATCTTCTTTTGGACACTTTTATTTTGTCGTATTTAAGGGATTAAAATTCTAAATGCAAGTACATAGGATTATAGAAAGGAGGCCTAATATTTTAGAAGAATCATCACCGTTGTTGTTGTTGTTATTATTATTATTGTCGTCGTCGTTGTTGTTGTTGTTTTTCTTTTTCTTTTTCCTTTGTTTTATAATGAAGCAAACACTCATTTCTTAAAGTATTTCTTTTAGGGATGGCAATAGAAAATATTTGGGATTAATCGCCCTTATCTTAACCTTATCTCATTTATTTACAATAATTCCTATTCTCATCCCGTTAAAAAAGTTAAATGGGACTGTTTAACTTTTTTCTTAAAACAAAATATTTAAAATTTTTTTAACTACATTAAAATAAATATATTTTATAAATAATTAAATATTATAATTTTTATAGCTTATTTTATTAAAAAGTATCTTATTATTATTATTATATTAAAACTAAGAAAATAAAAATTAATTTAATTTAATTTTTAAAATTAATCTTATATATAATGGCGGGACAAGACAATACCCCAACTCGTGTCGAACCTATCACTCACCATTAACTCATTTATTTAAATTTCAAATTCATCTCATTAGAAAGGAGGCCTAATATTTTGGAAGAATCATATTATTATTATTATTATATTTCTTTTATAACGAAGCAAACTCTCATTTCACTACTACAAAAATAATTTATGATGTCACTATTTATGGTGTCACATTTAAAATAATGACACCATTGAGCTTAAAATTTATAAAAGTGACACATCATGTAAAAAATCTTCAATTAGGGTAGTTAGATGATGCTAATTTCAGATTTATGATGTCATTTTTTGGAAGTGACACCATATGAAATAAAAAATTTTAAATTTTATAACTCAATGGGCCCTTTTTTAAAATAGTGAGTAGGAACAATTTATGAAAAGTCCATTGTTTCCATATATACATTAACTAATATAAAAGATCTTATTGCTTAACCCTAACCATCTTTTTCTTCTCTTTCTTCTCACACCCATGGTCGGCACACCTAAAATTGATATTCTTTGCTTCGTAAAATATCGGGTAAGTCAAAATCCCTTATCTATCATCTTCATTTTTTTTTATTAATGCAAAAATATTTGTTAGTACAATTGTTTTATATCTCTTGATTTAGTATATCTATGATGTGGGTTTTGTAAATGGTGTTTTTTGTCGAGTTCCAGGGAAGTAAAAATTAGGTTTAACATTCTAACATATTTTTCGTTTCATTGCTAATGAGCCCTAAAACAAATGAAAACAAGAAAAATGAATGATTTTTAAAAAAATTTTCTAATTGAGAATGAGAGATACACTAGTTTTCTTGTATGAAAATAAGAGGATTTATATATATAATAGACATAAAAATAGACTTCTTTGATATTTAATAAACAAGTGAATTTTTCTCTAAAAAAAATAAAATAAGAATTTCTCTATATAATAAAATAATTTACATATGAGATAGTTGTCAATAAGAAAGTTTTGAAAATAAATTTGGGATAAAATATTTTTTAGTAAGTTTTGTTTAGATAATTCAAGAATAAAGTAGTTTATTAACTTTCCTTAAAAAATAATATTCTTCTTTCTTTTTTGAATTGATCAATTTTTTTAGAAATAAAATTGTTAGGTTCTATTCTTTGTAAATGTTTAAGAAATTCTAAAAAATTCTTTAAAAATAAAATGACCTTTCTACCACATTCCTTGTAATAAATAATTGTTTTTTATACATATTGTAAACTAAAAAAAAAAGTCTTTGTTCAGTTAACCTAAGAAGACATTCCTCTGTGTTGAGAGTCACCTAAATGGAATAAAATATTCAATATCATAGGAGAGTAAAAAGTATTGTAAAAATGATTTTGTTGAGAGAGTTATCTAAATGGAATAAGATATTGGTAGGTGAATAAAATATTATGGTGATTGTAATAGTTGACTTAATGAGGGGAGGATAAGTGTATGCTTCTTTGTTTATTTTATAAAAACAATAATTTTAGTAGTTGAAAACGTGTATGAAATGACTGAAAATATTTTCTGAAAAATAAGATAATAATAAATGGATAATAGCTCATTTCCTAAAAATCTTTTGATAAATTAAAATAACTTGTAGTTAAAATATATTCTTGTGAAAGTATTTAAAAATGAACCAATATATTAATAATTGTTATGATTAAAAAATCAATAATGTTTATGAAAAGTTCTTTGATTCTTTCTCATTCTAATTCTTCTCTTAACATTTTTTAATAAAAAAATTAGATTTTTTTTGTCTTATATGCACAATTTTCATGCTTGCTATAATATCATATCTTATCATATTAGTAGTTGAAAACATTTTTATATTTTGTTACTAAAATTTTATTTTATATAATTGAGATGAAATTTAATGGACGTTGTTATTTCACAAAATGAACTTTAAAAAATATTGAAATTAAAAAAATCCTTCCAAGAAATATATATATATATATATTAGATGTTAAAAATGATTTTTAAAAACAAAATGAATTATAAAAAAAAATTAAAAAGTGCAAATTTTAAGTAGAAAATTAGTATTTTTTTAAAATTTTAGATTTATATTTTGATTTTGTAGTTTTGATTTATTTTTTATTTTCTTGAATTGTTTTTATTTGAGTTCAAATGTGACTACTTTGTTATAAGATTCATTAAAGAAATAATTGTTGATTTTACAGTTATTGCTTTAAAGGTTTTACTCATTTAATGAATTGTATATAATTTCATACTTCCAATTATTGTGATATTAATGTTATTCTCATTTGATTTCAGTTTGATGACCAAAAAAACATATTCTCAAGTAGAATTTGATGAAATTAGAGAAGAATGGATTACTTTTGTGTTATAACTAATCATGAATCATATTGATGTATTGTGATCATTCATGGTAAGTCCCTTAGTTGTTATATGATTGAATTTTCCATTGGTATTGTATAACATTACTTATTCTCTACGAACTATTTTTATATCAAAACGAGAAAAAGGAAAAAGAAAAAGAAAACATTAGTACTTAGATTTGTTTATTGTTTATAACATCACATTTTTATTTTCAATAAGAACTCTAAACCTCATTAAACTATGAAATGCAGGTATACACTCTTGGGAGGACAGTATGAAGAATAAAAAGAAAGAAGAAAGAGGCAACAAAATTTAGGTTTTTAGATATGACTCTTATGTCATACATTATTGGACATAAACATTACTTTATTTGGAATTGAGAATTTTGGGTTTTTGGATGCAACTCTTCTGTCATTTTATAGTTAGCCGGTTTTATGCATATGAAATGTAGGTATACATGAATGTTGGGAAGCTTAACATTTCTAAATCATGTTTTAATGTGTATTCACTTTTCTTTTTTAGTTTTGGTGGGTTTGATGTGTTTGATGTACTATTATTTTGTGAACATTTGATATACAAATATTATTGGATGATGTAATGTATTACAAGTTAATTTATAAGCATTATGAAAATATAAGTTAAATATAATATGATTATTATATTTATGGACAATTTACACAGGTTGGTCTTATTTATTAATAAGCATTACAAAAATCTACAAACTAATCAACAAAAAACAACCATATCTTCCATAATCATTTACAATGATGTGACACCATAAATTAAAGGTGATACATTTAACGTGACACCATAACTCAAAGATGATGCATTTAATATAACACCTTATATATCTCATACAACTCTATATCAAATTAAGCATCACTAAAAATATATGGTGTCACTTCTGAATGTGTCACCATTTATCTGCTTTGGTGTCGCTTCGAAATATGTCACCAATTGATACCCTCTATGGTGTCAGTGGATAAGGTGACGCTATATTATAATGACACCCTATGTTTATAGTAACTTATTATAAATGTCACCATATATCTTTTTTCTTGTAGTGTTTCTTAAAGCATTTCTTTTAGGGATGACAATAAAGTATATTCAGGATTAGTCGCTCTTAACTTAACCTTGTCCCGTTTATTTAAAATAATTCTCATTTTCATCTCATTAAAAGAGTTAAACGGGACAGGGCAAGCGACTATGCGAATTTTCTATACCCACCCCATCTGTCTAACTTTTTTCTTAAAAAAAATTATTTTTAAATTTTTTTAACTATATTAAAATAAATATATTTTATAAATAATTAAAATATTATAGTTTTTATAACTTATTTTATTATCAAGTATCTTATTATTATTATATTAAAAATAAAAAAATAAATTTTAAATTAATTTAACTTTTATATATAATGGCAAAACGGGACAAGACTACCTCATCAACCTATTACTCACCATTAACTCATTTATTTAAATTTCAAATTCGTCTCTAGGGACACAAAAAGACGAGTATTCGAAAATACCCGTCTCATTTCCATCCTCAATCTCTTTATGGGGCTTTTTAACTTTACCTATTATCGGAGTTATCAATAGTTTCATTAATTATCTAAAAAAATGTTTCTTTTTAACCAAGGTATCAGAGAGGTAATTTGGTAATTTCTTTAATTCTTAAAAAAATAAAAAAATAAAAAAGGGTATCCTTGAATGCCCGAGATAATGATCATCCAATTTTTCCTACCTTCAAGTATAAATTTTGAATTTTTTAATTTTTTTTATAATAATTAATATTTTTATTATTTTATTTATTCATTTATTTAATATATATACCTAAAAAATAAGACAACTCCTTTATCAAATTAGCATGTGAAGGTAGCCAGCAAGATATGGGGATGTTGGGTCCTTGTTGGACCCCGGATAAGTAAGTTGTTTATGTTCCTCATTGCCATATCTTAGCTGTGAAAATTGACAACCTTTAATATTTAAAAGTATTGAGTATAGGCATGTGATCCTCCGTCACCAAAATTCCTTGACTCTGACATCTATCCTCGTGGGCTTGACTCTCTGAGCCCATGGCTGCTATGAGGACAGGTCTTTTGGAAACCCCTTCAAATCAAATGAAGACTTTTGGTTTAATATTCCTTTATTTGCAATGAGTTTTAGTCATATTTGAACTCCTGCATACATCTTTTATTATTTCTCATAATCCAAATTTCAATGATTTTTAATATTTTAGAGAAAGAATTCAAAATTTTTGTAATTCTCATTTTATATTACTAAAATTAGTAGGGTTGTATGTGGATTATAAAAAATTGAAATAAAAACCTAAAGAGTTAATGACAAGATGGATTAGGGTTTGTTTGGGAATTATTTTTTAGAATGATTTTTTAATTTTTAGAATAAAAAACACAGAAAACATGTTTAATAACTTTTTTTTTTTCTCTTTTTAAGAACAAAAAATAAGGTGCTTTCATATTATATATATTTTCGTTGCTTTATGTTATTTTCACTTGTTTTTCTAGAGTTATTCTAAAAAATAATTATACAAATATGTAGAATAATTAAAAATAAAACATTAAATATAAAACTAATTTTTAAAACATATTTAAAAATATTAAAAATTTGTTAAAAACATTTTAGGTTTTCAATCAAACTTTTATTCTACAAAAATTAGAGAACAGTTTTTAAAAATTATTCTCAAAAACTATTTTTCAAAAATTTTTTTAAAAAGAATTATCAAACAAACTCTTATATTTTGAAAAAATAATTATTCCTCAAACATTGAAGGAGGAGATAAGATTGAAGTCCAATGATGATAGTATTGAAATTTATATAAATAATGTTGATTCGATTTTATGAAAATTTTGAAAGGAAATTTGAGAAATGATAAGCACATACCACATAAAGGACAAAATTTGGGAATCATTAATCAACTTCAACAAAAATTTGGATAACATAATTGAAAATCAATTCGATGGCATAAGCAACCAATTACAATATCTATCAATTAAAGCAACAAATTTGTGATTTCGTGTCTTTGATATATGGAACAATCTTCCAAATCATAACCCTTATAGATTTTAATGATTTTAATAATGAAGAGAGAGAATCAATTGCACACAAGAACGTTGAATAGAATATACAGAAACCACCTACATGGTTTCTCTAAAATTCCATAGATGTAAATAAATAAATAAAAATATCATGAGTTGAATGATTATAAATAATTCATTAAATATAAAAGGAAATCTACAAAAAAAAAAAAAAAAAAAAAGATTTGGATGTTCCTAGTCCCCAAGGGTCTTATATTGGTAAAAAATTAAATAATCATTTATTAGGATAGTCATTAAAAGCATTATGTGATGTAGTAATGAATGGATTTTATAATATGATTTTGGTTTTTTATTTACCATCCTTTTTATGAATTATTTGTGCTGAGCATTTAAACCTTACATCATTTGCATTGTTTATGATTAATATACATTAGGAGTTATATGGAAGATCCAAGTCATTAATTTTTTATAATTAGATGAGTTATTCATAACTGATTCATAAATTTTGACAATTTATTTGAGTTTGTAGTGCACTACCGCATAATTAGAGAGTTGACTCGTCAATGTGATGAAACTCTTACAATGAGTGTATTAATGCATATGGTTACACATTAAATAGAGTCTATGTTGAGTCATAACATTGACTATCAAATAATTATAACTTCATCAAGTTACTATACTGTATGAACTCAACTCCTTGAAAAGATATTAAGTTACTATAAGATATTTAGTGGTTTTAACCTAAAAATGAGACAATAAGGTAGTCATATATTACTCATGAATTAGGTCGCTATTGATTAAGGCAAGTGAAAACAAGTATTCTTAAGACAATGTTAGGATAAAGTCCTTAAAAGCAAGACACAATGTAACAAAGTTAGACTTGAACTTCCCCTTTTCTATTTATTATATATGACTTGGATGCATTAGGAGTTATACAAGTCATGAATTCTTTGCCATTTGCAAGGTGATAAGTAGTTCACAGTCAGTTCATGAACTTAGGCAATCTAGTAGAGGTTGAAGTGTAGTAGCTCATAAATGAAAGAATGACTTATCTTGATTGTCAAGATAGGTATCTCATGGTGAGTGCAATAGTGAATCACAACATAAGGCTATTAGATTATCATGATTCAAAAAGCTAATATATTAAAGGAACTCTCAACCTTGAGAGGATATAGAACTTGTGCTAAAATTAATGTGGTCATATATCCCTACAAATTAGGTTGCTATTAATGGAGGTTGGTGGCAGTACGTATTCTCAATAGAAACACCATGATATCTCATGGGATTAAGATAGTGTGTCCTCTTAGATGATCCAAAGGACATTTGATCATGGAATCTATGGTTGTAGTAATTCTTTTAATGGAATTTGACATATGTTTTTTATGAGTTAGAATATATCAGTTGATCACATGATATGAGGATTTGTAACTTAGGGATTAGAAAGTGATTTTGATGGCTTAATAGCAGTACCATATTATATTACAAACACTAGTTCTAGAGTTTGTATGTGATGAATAATATGGTCACAAACTTGAACTTTGCCTTGTTGTAATTTTATAAAATATTGGAGTGTAGTTAACTCTTTTTAGTGGAGTGTTGAGTCAACTTTAAAATTGGATTCTAAGGGAGTCAATTTTTTTTTTCCTATAAGTCACAATCCCCACTCAAGCTCCTAATTCATGAAGACACATTTTATTTCAAGGATTTAGGTTTCTAGTTCATAAATGCGAATAAGGATATTTTAGTAAAATGCAAAGTTGCATTAGATCTTATGAATGGACTTTCTAGATCAAACTAATTAATTAATTAGAGCTCAATAGAAGTAATTAATTTATTAGGAATTAGGTGAGCTAGATTAGGTAACCAAGCTCAATTTTGGCTCAAGTCACTTAAACCTATAGAGAGCCCTGTATGAACCCCCTTAGTGGTTTAAGGTTTAGACTTTTGCCATTTTTTGTCTTCCAAAGAGCCACTAGAGAAAGACCTTAGCCATCCTCAAGAAAAAAGAAAAAAACCCACACTTTTCTTGTGTCTAGACTCATGTGAGGAGAGATTGGGTGGAAGAACACCGAGTAGATGAGTTTTATGATGTTTTTCAATATCTTCATCTACTTGGAAATGATATGGGAACATCCAAATCATAGGTATATGTTATAACCTCTAAATCTAATATCCATTTTGGTTTTTATGACTATTGTTTTCCATCGAATTAGATTTAGAGAGCCTAGAGATAGATAACATGCACCTTACGAGATCTATTACTAGGGAACGAAGTAATTCGAGGTTTCTAGTAGAGAGGTACCATGATATCTCATAAGTTTAAAACAATGTATTCCCTTGAGTGATTTTAAGGAAATATGATCATGAAAACCATGATTAGTGATTCTTTAAATAGAATTTAACATATGCTCTTAGAAAGTTAGAGTATGTCACTTGATCATAAAACATGAGGATCTTAAACTTAAGGATAATAGAGGTAACTTGAGAGGCTAATAGCTTTCACCTCATTAGATTATAAATACCAATTCATGGGAAGTTGCTTACATGCAATCATTAGCAGGTCACAAACCTAAGCTTCATATCTCGGTTTGTTATCGTAGGATATTGGAGTATAGTTGACTATTTGTAATAAAATCTTTAATCAACTTTAAAATTAGATTCTAAGGGAGTCAGTACTTTCTTACGATTTCTAGTAGTCCTTTCCATAAGCTTATACACCTAGGTGACACATTATTTGAGGGATATTTGAGTTATTTATTTATATGTGTATATAAAGGCATTTTGGTAAATATATAAGATTACATAAGAGCTTATGAAGGGTCTTTCTAGATTAGGCTAATTAACTAATTAGAGGCTAAAAAAGCTAATTAATTTTTTTAAAAAGAAGCTAATTAAGGGTTTAAGGCTTGAATGTTTTGTTATTTAGTTTTCCAAAGAGAGAGAAAGCCTTAACCTCTATCATTATAAAGAGGATTCCACAATTTTCACATGCCTAGGTTTAGGAAAGAAAGCCATTAGACAGAAGATCGTAAGGTATTCAAAATCCACACCAACCTTTTCAACAACTAAAATTAATTTGAGAACATCCAAATTACAAGTATATATGTTTTGTATGCTTTTGATTTCATTTTTTATTTAGTAATGCTTCTTTGTGTAGATCAAGAGACTCTTATGATAGTTTTTCCTACACCCTAATAATCTAGGGTTTGGAATGATTTTTCCTAGTCATTCCTTTGGGATTGAACCTTAGAAAGCCTGACATGATGTAATAGATTAAGATTCATTTATAAATTTTACTTATCTATGTTTCCTGAATTCTCATTTATAATCCCATATGTATTAATTGGTTGTCTGAGCATACACGTTTATATCTCTTACATTGTATATGACTTAGGTGCATTAGGAGTCATACTGATTATACAAGTCATGAGTTCCTTGTAAGTAGATAAGTTATCTACAGTTAGTTCATGGATTTTGGCATTCTAGTAGAGACTATAGTACACTACCTCCTAATTAGAGGGATGACTAGTCTTAATTGTCTAGATGGTTCCCATAGTGAGAGCATTAGTGTGTATAATTATACATTGGACAAGACTTATAGTCAATTATAATGTAAAGTTATCGATTATCATGATTCAACAAGCTATTATATTACGTTGACTCACAACCTTGAGAGGATATTGAGTTTATACCAAAGTCAATAAGAGGCTTTAACCAATAGTTAAGACTTTAAAGTGGTTGTGTATCCCTATAGATTAGGTTGCAATTGATGGAGGTTGGTGGCAATAGGTATTTTCAATAGAGGCACTATGATATCTCATGGGTTTAATATAATATGTCCCCTTGGGTTATCTAAAGGACATATGATCTACAATACTATAGTCATAACATTTCCTTTAGCGAAAATTTAACATATACTCCTTGAAGTTAGAGTACGTTAATTAATCACATCATGAGTAAGATTTGTAACTCAAGGATTAATAAATGATAATATTGTCTTGTTATATTACAGACACTAGTTCATAGGAAGTCTGCATGTAGTGGATAGTAGGTCATGAACTCAAACTTCATCTCATTGTTATTTATATAAGGTATTGGAATGCAATTGACTTTTTGTATTGAGATGATGAATTAACTTCATAATTGGATTTTGAGGGAGCCAATACTCTTATGGGTCTCAATGGTCCTGGTTGAGCTTAGATACTTTGATGATATGGTCTATTAGGGTTGGATTGGCTCTAGGTTCTGATTACTACTCAAAAAGTGCTATTTCATAGCTTGTAATTAACTCTTCTAAACACTTTTGAGTAGTAGTTATTACCTTTTAACCCAATTAACATGTTAAGGACCCTTGCAATCAATTCTAATCAAATTGTGTTAAGTTTTGATGTTTTGATAGCTTTTTGATCACCAAAGCAATATGAGATTGAGGAGAGTTATTTGGAATCCATGGCAAAGCAATGGAAATAGCAGAAGCATGAAGAACCAAAGCTTTGAAGTCCTTTTCCATAAGCAAATCTGGAATATAAGGAGGGGAAGCAAAGAGAAATCTGCCATGAAACATTCTTGATGACAGTCATGTCAGCCACTTTTGGAGCATTTCCCGAAGTCCATTTTCTACATGCTATATACCATTTCAAAGCTCAGGAAGTCAACAATCCAATGCTTCAAATGGTACACAATTCGGAGTTGAAATGAAGGAGTTACAGCCGTTGGAAGCCGATCACTCCAAGCTGAAGGAAGAATTTTGCACGGCTGCGAAATCACCCTTTTGTTGCGAAATGATTTTGCAGCCTTTTTGCACAGTGCTGTGGAATTCCCCTTGAAGTTTCACGACACGTTGGAAGCTGAACACCGCAAGCTGAAAGACCACTTCGCAGCGGTGCGAAATCAGCCGTTTGCCGCGGAGTAATTTCGCAGCCCTTTTTGTACATCTGCGAAATCTTGCAGACCTCGTTTTCACCTGCGAAATGGTCCTTAGTGCTTCCCGATATTTGTAACCGACACTGTGAGATATTTTTCATTAGATTTTTTTTGTTTAAATCCCCAAACTCTCCTTGTAACCCACCAATGATAGGATTCCTTAGTTATTAAGTTTGGAAAAGGGGTGAATAACCTCAGATATTTTGTTTTGTAATTTTCTTTATATATATCTCTCGGGAGCTTGTTCTTGAGGGGTGGTTACAAAGCATCCTTTGTACAGTTTTGGGAAATAAGTAAAATACAGAGCACTTGCTCTGCTTTTCATATATATTTTTGTTTTCTCGTTAGTTTTCTTGCTAGCCAAACATTCTCTGAGATGTTTTCTCAGAGGATGAGAGGCTAGGCTCTTCGTCTCTTGGAGTGAAGAAAGCTGGGTAAGTTCCCTCATGCATAAATTGGAAGTTTTGTTGTTTTAGTTTTTAATGAAGAGAAAGAGTGACCCGTTAATGGTTTTTATCTTTTTAGTTAACTTAAAACGTCTTTAAATCACCTGGGCCAACACTTGGTAAGGCAAGTGATCTCCGTCCATGGAGATTTACTAGTTTACCCCTTGCGAGCCTCTAGGAGGTGACTTGAAGGTAGGATTTTCTAGAATTGCCAACACTTGGTAAGCTTTTAGACTCCATAGAGACATCCATTAGTTATCTCTTGCGAGTTTTTGACGAGTAATCCAAGGTTAAAGATCACCTTGAATGGCAAGTGCTAGGTAAGAGGTATGAGCCATTGCAAGATGCATCAGTGAGAGGGATTTAGTGTTTGAACCCATTAATGGGAAGCATCTGTATAACACCGATTGGAGAAGGAACTATATGTTAATTCTCTAATGCAAGGAAAAGAAACAAGTGACCGGAACTCCCTTTTGTATGAGGAATCTGAGCCTAGTGATCTAAACTCCAAGAAACACTTTTCTTTGTAATTAAAATCAGTTACTATTTTTGGTTAGCTTAAAACCAAACCTTTTTCATTCAAAAATCTTTATGTTTTCTTTTAAAGCTAACCTTGAAATGAAAAGGCACCAATTCAGCTTTGAATTAATATCATTTGTGAAGTGAAAATCCATCCCAGTGAACGATCCTAAAGCCACTATGCTATAGTAGCTTTGTCTTTGCTACCCTAGTATATGGTGTAATAGGTTATAAATTTTGTTGATTACTCCCTCAATCAAGGAGCACCAGCTGGACACGAATCAGCTGAGACACCAATTAGGCATGAATCAGGTTCACTTTTGTGCATGAGGGTATTTTGGTAATTATATAAGGTTGCACAAGAATTAGTAAACAAGGTTTATAAATTGGGCTAATTGATTAATTAAATGGTCTTGTGATATTAATTAATCAATTAAGACTTATTTTAGACTACATTAAGTGATACAAGCCTTTGATGGACTTAAATCACTTAAACCCAATTGGGACACCCTATAAATATCCCCTTAAGGGTTAGAATTTTCAAGTGAGTCATTTTCTACCTCTAGAGATAAAAGAGTCATAGTCTCTTCCCTTCCAAAAACCCATGTTTGGAGTGTCAGGGTCAAGATTGAGTCATCGAGTAGAAGATCTTAGGTTTATTAGGATTTTGACTATTACGAATCTACCATTTATAAAAAAGAATTGATTTAGGAACGTTCAAACTAAAGATAAAGTTTTCTAATGCACAAATATAAATCCTTTGATAATTAAAAGTGTTGTTTTTACTTCTGTTGCTTAGAATCTAGAAGCCTGAAAAAAGTTTCATACACCTAACCTGAGCCTAGGATAGGGAGTGGATAGATCCAGGATTCCTTACAATCAAGTATAATGCTTTAATCCATGTTAATATCCTTCTTAGTGAGAATGTAGTGGATGCGATGAGTAGTAAAACACTAAATCTAGGTGCAATGAGAAGTTGAAATGTGCCTTAAGGCTAAGCTAACTTCACAACATCAATCAATGGAATGTAAACAGGTAAGAGATGATCTTCTTCATAAAGAGTATGAGGATAAAGACATTAAGAACCATGGATGGTAGACACCTTGGTAAGATCGGATGCCTATAACCTAACAAATAAGATATAAGATCATTATGAATGCTAATCCATACATGGAGACATTAGATTGGATCATTGAAACACAAAAAATAAAGATGATTGCATTAAACATTTGCTTGTAATGAGGGCACACAACACTTTGAATAGAAATGCTATGAATCCAACCTCTAATCATTAAAAATACAAGTAATAAGAGTTTTCTCAAACTCAACAAACTTTATTCAGGGCTCAAGCTCGATATGCTCTCAAAACATTACTCAAAGAAAGTCACCATATGTTGTGCAAACCTAAAATAGTGTACAAAGAGGTTGGAGAGTGCAAAGACTTAGAAGGTGATAAACACCTACTACAAGTGCCTCTATCATAGGTCTTCAAGAAAAAGATGGCAAGAAATATATATATAAAAAAAAAGTTAATATGGAAAAATGAATAGTTAAAATGTCTTGGACTTTGTGTTGAAAGACCCCTATAGGGTTAGATCTAAATTGAAATGATACAAAAACTTAAGAGAATGGTCCTAAGAAATGAAGGGATGGAGCATAGAAGGAAAAACTAGGCTGTTAGCCCAAAGGTTCTCCCAATTGGATTTTGATGATAATAAACCATGGTTAAGTGACTAATTGGTTTGAATGATAAAGATTCTTGGGTATAAATTCAGAAATTCATCAAATAACCAAAGAGATACAAGATTGAGACTATTGGAAAACTTCTGATCATAGGAAACAAATATAAGATGAATGCATGGGTGCACTTAGATTTGTCATACCTTTTCATGCATATTTGAAAACTCGGTTTATTCTTTAAACTTTCGATTTCATTAAAACCCGAGTTTTATCAAATGTACCTTAGGCAAAACATGTCAAAATTGACATATTATTTTACCTAAAGACCTTGCCTAAGTGTTAAAAAAGAAAGGAATTGAAAATGATAGGTTTTCGGGGCCAAAATGTTAAACCGGTCGAGGCTTTGGCCAACCGACTCAACCGGTTAGGGAACCGGTCAACCGGTTGCCCTTGTCCGGTCGAGGTCCGGTCAAGGAGTGCCAAAAACACTTTCTCTCATCCAGTAGCTTTCTCTTCCCGATTGAGGTTCACCCTTTCCCGGTCAACCTCTGGTCGAGGCAACGGTAACTTGCCAAAGCATTAAATGCTCTAATGGCTAGTGAACCGGTAGACCCCCAGCTCGACCGGTCAAGGCTGTCTTTTGCTGTTTTTGGCTCCCGAGCTTAGAAACCTATAAATTGAGAGCTCCACTTCATTTACGACATAGAGAATACATGCAATCAATTGTCTACCTACCTGTTCTTAGCTTAAAAGCTCTCATTTCTTTCTTAGTGCATTAAAACCATCACTTGCATATCTTTTAGTGCACCCTTGTGAGTCATCCTAGCTTTGTTTTGTATTTGAGCTATCTTTGAGCTAGGTTGAGGGTTTCTTTCTTGTAAAACTTGAGTGTTAAAGACTTCAAGAGGTTTGAATCTTGAAGGGATTGTATAAGAACCCATTGGAGCCGAAACTCAAATAGGATTGGAAGCTTGGTTGAAGCTCCAAGCTAGTGGAACCCTCACTTGGTTAGGAGATTGAGGAGAGTGGACGTAGGCAAGAAAGTATCGAACCACTATAAAATTCAAGTTTGAATTCTCTAACTCTATCTCTTTATTTCTTGTTTATATTGTACTTGAATTTGTTGTATTGAAAAAGTTTTTGAAAAACCCAATTCACCTCCTTCTTGGATGTTTTTCTCCTTTAAGCATAGTTTTTACTTTTTCATAGGATGAAAATGATGTTTGAAGCACTTAAAAAAATTGTGATGTTGAATGCTCCATGTTGAAGCACTGAAAATGTCTCTTTTTAAGGGACAGCTAAACATCCATCCTTAGACGTTGAACGACCTATACCTTCTCTCCAACATTTGAATGTTCCATGTTGAATGCTCAAATTCTTTTGACTAATTTCCATAGAAACATTCATCTACATCATTTCCTAATTCAATATCCTACATCCATAGTGTCAAAATTGACGTAATTTACATTCCAAAAAGCTCGATCCTTGATTAATTCACATTAAAAACTCATCAAGATAAGCTTAATTTAAATATATATATATATATATATATATATATATATATATATATTACAAAAAATAGTTTAGTAGATAATAAAATATACAATGCAAATAAGAATTGAAGTTCACATTATTTGATAACTAGACAAAGTACTTTTCAAGCTCACTAGGAACATACCACCTATAATAAAGTAAGTCAATCCCATAGTCAAAAAAACCAAACACCCTACTTGAAATCATTGATCCACCGACATTACCATTTCAAAAAATTAATTTAGGGCCCCCTTTACGTGAAACTTTACTTCCCTAAAAAAGCCATAAATGATTAAAAGTTACTTGTAACAATTGCTGATAATAAATTTAGATAAAAAAAAAACTTAAAAAATAAATAAATTTAGAATAAATTAAAATAAATAAATAAAAAGAAAACCAAAGCTGGACAAAATTTTCATTTTGCATTTTTATTTTTTAAAATTATCCTACATCTTATCCTTTTTTAAAGCTTGTTGCATGCTCCGTCTGTTGTTGCATGCTCCTTGCCTTTCCTCCAACATTTCATCAACACTATCATCATCCATTTGGGTCTGTCATGTCTTTTATTTATTTATTTGGACCTATTTGAAATCTCTTCTCATTGAAACTAAATGGGAAAGTTATCCTATCATAAAATTTTCAGAAGTTAGAATTAAGATTGTGTTTTTCAATACTTCTAAAAAATGTCTTTAGCTTAAAAAGCGTTTTTGAAAAAAGAATATATATTTGACAAAATTTAAAAAATACTTTCAAAAATATGAAAAATCATGTATAATATTAAAAATCATCTATAATGTTTTTTGAAGAAATATTTGATGGACGAATTTCGTAAAAGTACTTTAAAAAAAGATACTTTTAGTAAAAACATTTCAAAGTAAAAACACTGTCAAAGACTCAAATGCACTTTATAGTAATATTTGAAAGCATTTTTAATCTTTTTTATATTTGAAAAATTAAAATTTTGAAGTATTAGAAAGAATAGAAAGATTTTCTAAAATCATGGTTTATAAATCAATAAATTAATTTGGAAGTGATTAGCAATCTTGATGTTGACATCTAGGCATTTTAAATATTGCTGATTGAGTTAGCTGAAGTCTACAAGTAATATTTATGTTTTTTTTTTCCTTTTATTGAATACATCAAATATGATAATGACAGTTGAGTAGTTTTCAAAATGGATGGGTGATAATATTTTTTACATCAATAAAAGAAAAAAGAAAAAAGAAATATAATACTAGATTGAATCTTTCTCTCAAAATGAAAAAAGTCGACCAATTTTATGTTTGGAAACTATTTTTTAGTACAATTTTTTTTTGTTTTTTTTAAACAAAAAATATAGAAAAATTAAAAATATGTTAGACATTTAAAAATTTTATATTTAATATTTTTAAGAACATAAAATAAGGTATTTTCAAATAACATTTTTTAGTTATTTTTATTATTTTAACTTATTTTTTTATGACTGTTTTAAAAAATAATTATACAGTAGAATGATTAAAAATAAAACACTAGATATAAAAATTAATTTTAAAAATATTAAAAACATATTTAAAAATATTTTAAGTTTTCAAACAAAAAATTTATTTTACAAAAATAAAAAAATATTTTTCAAAAACAGTTCTCTAAAGCGATTTTTCATAATTTTTTTCGAAAACATTATCAATCGTGAATTAAAAGGCTCAACACTATTGAAAACACTTTTAATTATTTTTAAAAATACATTTTTTTGAGGGCTCAAAAATGAAAAATAGTTTTATTGACTTATTATATTATATATTTATATATAATCTAAAAATTTTGAAACCATTTTTTCATCTTCCAATTATTTACAAAAATTTTACTAAAAAAAATTACAAATACTTTAAATTTGTTTTAAAAATAACCTATTTTAAGACCAAATTTTGGCAAAATTATTTTATATCAAAGGTTGTCAAACATATTTTTCAAGTTGTAAACTATATTTTTGCTTTAAAAAATAAATGGACACTTTGGTAAAACTTAATACTTAATACTTAATAATTTAAATCAATTTTAAATTAAATTATATTTAAGTTGTTGACATAAAATTCATTACTTAATTTTTGCTTAAAGTATTGAAGTTGTTTGATAAAATTAATTTAAATTTTATTTTAAATAATTAAATTGACATATTTACCCTCATAAATTATAATTAGGATAAATGAGGATATAAAGATAAAATAAAAATATAAATTTAAGAATAATGAATTATTTTTACTTATTAATTATTATTTAAAACTATTTTTTACTTTAAATCCTACTATTAAATTATTTTACCAAACATACTTAATTTACTTAATCACTCAAATTAAATTATTAAATCGTTTTAAGTTATTAAGTTATTTATTAAATACCCACTTAGCATTCTATAACTCATTCACAATAATCTTGTAAATAAGAATATAATATAAAAATCACAAAAAATAAAATCAAATATAATTAAAATTATTTATTTATTTATTTTCTTTTCTACTCTACATTTGTTTCCATTTTCCCCTAGATTTTCCAGAAGCGAAAGGAAAAATGAGGAAAAAAAGAAGAGTGATATGCCAATAAACTTGGTAATAACAAACACTCCCCATCACCTTAAAAAGTGAAAACAGGCAGCTTGGCCCTCCATGTCTGATCCGATGACCGTCATTTAGGGCATAAAAAAATAGGTGAAAGAACACAGAACCGAAATTTGGGGAAAAGCCAGGGGCATTTGCCAAAATCCACCTGTTCACATTCTTCTCCCTTGGAGAATACAGCTTTCCTTTTTGAGCTGTAATGCCTTGTTCCTTGCCTCACAAACACACATAGGGAAAAAAGCAGCAAGCTTGCTGCCTCCAACCATCATTTTCATTTCTTCACTACACCCAAAATGCAGGTTTCCATTCTAATCTCTCAGTCTTTGGATTTTTTTTAATTTGTATAGATTTTTAAGGTTGATTACTCTGTATTTTCTTCTTGTCCAGGCGAGAACGGTTCAAGTGGGCCACGTTTCAGATCTAGCTGGAGAGCGAGAGATTCATGAGTTCTTCTCCTTTTCCGGCGACATCGAACATGTTGAGATCCTCCGGTTCGTTCCTTTTTTTTTCTTTTATAATTAATTTTAGTTTTTTTTTTTTTGGTAATTTTTTGTTCTGGGTTTTATTATTTTTTGGGTTTTTATTTTCCTTTCGGTTCGGAGGAAAATGGAGGAAAAGAAATAAAAAAAGTAGAGGAGGTTCTGAATCTTTCAAGTGAGCTGAAAGATTCAAATGGTGCTTTCTTGTTTATTTTCCTGCATTTTCTGAGAAGACAAATGGTGGGAGAGGGTTGATTGGGTTGATGAAATTGTTTGAACTTTGGGTGCAGTGATTCTGGGCAATTGAGGACTGCTTTTGTGACATTCAAAGACCCGAAAGCGCTAGAAATCGCCCTATTGTTATCGGTATTATTTTTTAATCTGATGTTAATGCAATTGGTGTTTGATCTCCTGTTATTTTGTTAATATGATTTATCATTTGTTGTTTTTTTACAAAGATCTTCACTATATTGTATCTATTAATTGGTGTACTAGAAGGAAGTTCCACTGAAAAAGGTAATATTTCGAAAATTGTGGTGGAATGTAGCTTGAATTTATAGCCCTTGTTGTTGGGTTGTATGGCTACTGCAATAGCTATAATCTAGGTTATGGGAGAAACCTATTTTGAGGGCATTTGTGCTATCAACTAGCCCCTCCTAAAATAGTGAACAAACATGAACCAAGTTTATCGATTCCAAATGGTTTCCATTGAAAATTATGACCCACCACATAACACCGTCATTTGTGTTAACTTAAATTGATTTCATATATTGTATCTAATCGATTTATTCCTTTATTTGGAGGTGTCACAAGCAATGGACTATGATATGCCACCGAAAATTTGTACATTTGTTGAAAATTGGCAGTCATCATATGCATCATGTTTTACCTTAATGATGCTTGACCCTATGTCCTAAGGGCCAAAACTTGAGTTACTAAACCAACCCTAGTATTTAGTACTGGGGCAGGTCACAAAATCAAAGCACTAACACCTATATATGTGTACGTAATGATGCTATACATTTTGTCTTATTCTCTCTTTTGTTTCTAGAACCACTGCTCAGATGTGGCTGTTCTCCATCAATGCCATTCTCATGTTGATTCATCACATGAATTTCCATGAAAAATTAATTTTCATGTGTAGTGTCAGAAATTACTAGAACTTAACACTTTGATGAATCCAAATAAGATTAGTTAAATGTATAATAATAACAAAGATCTGGAATGATATAAGTTCTTCCACAGTCATTCATGGGGCTCTGTTCTAAGTACTACTAGGTCTTGATCTCCTAGTTGGAGTTAAGTTAATTTGACAGTTAATGTTGGAAGTCATCAGTAGGCAGCTAGTGCTGTGGTACTGTAGCAAATTCCTATATGGCTTGTTAACATGGTCACAACACAGAGCTCTCAAGCCTTCTCAGAATTTCATAACCCAGAACTATGTTTGGCTTAAAGAAAATTAAAGATAGAGTAACTTTAGGCTGCAATTTTAGGACAAAGTCCAGATTTGACCTTGGGCACTCACTATCCATGATCTCAGATCTTCTGACAAATTAAGTTAGTGATATCTTTATCACCAAAACATTTCAAGAAGTCAGGATGGGACTCAACTTGTTCAAGCTCATTACAAGAATGAGAGGGTTGAAGAATCAAAGTTCAGAATTGTGAGAATACCTAAAGAGATTGTGAAACATGTTGAGTACAAAATTGGACTCAAGGAATTCAAATTCAAGGGTGAGAATATGGTGGGATTCATGTTTTAAAGCAATTTTGATGGATTGTTTGTTTCACAAGTTGTCTCATCTCTGACTTTGTGGGGAATTTGACATACTTGAGTGTGTGTTGCAAGCAAGAAGGTGAAGCCCTCATTCTTTTGTAAGGGATATCTCATCATTCTTAATACAATTACAGGTACAGTTATATACATATTCTTTCAGGCTTCTGTAGTCTATGATCAAATAGTTTGTCAACAAAAGCAACCTAGTACAGCATAAGATTATATGATGAACTGTATGTAGAAGAAACTGGTAGTTTTTGCTTCTCCCAAATTTCTGTGATGTATTTGTTAATGGTTTAGGAGAACAGCTGCTTGAAGCACATGGTGGCTTTCTCACTAGGATGAACAATTCTTTCTTGAAGGATTACCTACTTATTGGAATGTAAATTTTTAATTTGCTTAGAAGATAAGACCTTAATATCTGACATAACAGAATCTGAATGGGCATGTTTTCTGTGGGTTTTTTTTACTTGTGATTAGCCTTCTCAATTCCATACAAAAGGGCATCAAGAATGTTGTGGATGTGTTTGTTTTGCAGGGAGCAACCATAGTAGACCAAGTAGTGACTATAACTCCTGTTGAAAATTATGTACCAACAGCTGAGAGGGTAATTCCATTCCCAACTTTCTGCATTCTCTTTTCTAGTTCTGCAACCAAAACTTATATTCTCAGGTGCAATTCATGCAGGAAGTAAGCATCACAGATGATGCTGTTTGTCAGGTTCCTGATGGAGATGTTTCACCAAATGCTGAGGTAGCAAAAAGCACCATAGATTTGGCATATTATGAGTGGTGTTAAGTAAATTAAGGAGAATTTAGAGATTGTCTGGAAATGGATAATTCATTGTTTTGATATGTAGAGGATTTGGTATGCAACTCTTTGGTCCAACTAAATGTTAGCTGAATAATTAATGTACACATGCTCCTGCAGCATGGAACATGCATAGTTTGAATATTTATTGAGGATATGTAGAGTGGATTTTCTGTGGCCCATGCATGATGAGAACCTGTGGGGTTGGGGGAGGAGAGGGGGAGATGCTACTAGTTACTCCATCTCTAGTTGCTCCATGGTTATTGGAAACAAACTAGCCAAGTTTGAAGGGAAATGCTTTTGTTAAATTTTAGCATTTGGTGTATATGTATCTTCAACCATGATCTAGTCAATTGCCATCTAGATTCTTCTTTTGTTCTTTCTTCTTCTTCTTTTTCCCCTCTCTTTCTTATTTTCCTCTCTTATTTAAGGGTTTAATCTGTCTCTTTTAGCAGGGTCAAGCTACCTCTCCTAACAATGGAAGAGTTTATGTTAGTAAAGCTCAGGATGTTGTTACAAGTATGTTGGCCAAGGGTTCAGCTATTGGACAAGATGCCATGAACAAGGCTAAAGCATTTGATGAGAAGCATCAATTGACAGCCAGTGCATCAGCAAAGGTTATTTCCTTTGACAGGAGAGTTGGGCTTACTGAGAAATTAACAGTTGGAATTTCAGTTGTCAATGAGAAGGTGAAGTCTGTGGATCAAAGACTTCATGTGTCGGATAAAACGATGGCTGCATTGCTTGCAGCAGAGAGGAAATTAAATAACACAGGATCAGCTGTCAAGACAAGCAGGTCCGATATTTTGTCTCTTCTACAGTATTCCTGTTCTCTGGTTCACAATTTCATGCCATTTAAAATTTAGATTCATGTCTAGATTCTTAAAAGAGTGTGGTTGAAAATACAATATGAAATTGGTAATGTGACTTTTATATGGTAGAACTGGTATACCTGCCCTTTCCTCTCCTGGGAATGTGGTGAAAATACACCCAGTCATGAGGTAGATCCTTAGTCTTGGAATCTTGATTGGATGACAGAAGGATGCTTTAGGCAGGAATTTCTTTGCTGATGATCCTAACCATCTGGCCCTCTAATCACATTAGTTTGGATTTCAGAAAGTATGTTCCACCTTTTGTGAAACGGAAAAATGACATTTCCTACTTGATTTAGTCCAAGGACCTTTCTCAATTAAGAGACTTTGCCTTGCATATACAAGGATTTCTTTGAATTGTTAATTACTGATATTTTTTCCTTGAGAATGCAAAA
Organism: Vitis riparia; assembly: GCF_004353265.1. NCBI lineage: Eukaryota > Viridiplantae > Streptophyta > Magnoliopsida > Vitales > Vitaceae > Vitis > Vitis riparia. Next base: position 3,400,083 of record NC_048438.1, on the reverse strand, counting down.
GTAGAGAATTTTCAGAAGTAGTTGAATTCCAATTTCTTTGAAGAAAACCTACTCTCAATCCAATTCTCAATCCAACAAATTTCATCTTATCTTGTGCTGCAGCTATAATACTTCTATTTAAGGCAATATTGGTACTTCCAGTTCCATTATCTAATAATTTACTTTGCAGGAAACTAGGGTGACCGAGTTGGAATAGATTGAGTGGTCTACTGATGTTGATTTTATTTATTGCATGTTTGACCCAGCTTCATATGAGAAGCTCTGAACCTGGGATCTCTTTTGGGTGCCAAAAGAAATTCTTTATAATTATTTGTATTTGTTAGCATATTCCTGTTAAGCTTTCTGTGGAACTTCATTCCTAAGAAGTTGATTCTGGGAGGGAGGTTTGGAGTTGCTTCTTAAATTGCTTCTGCAGGAAATTGAACTGTATTTCTTAAATGTTCAATATATTTAAAAAGGCTTCTTATACTTTAAATCATGTGTGTGGGTTTCAATGAAAAAAGAAAAGTAATGAAGAGGCTCATTAGATCCCTTTATTCAGCTCCTAAGAAGCCCTAGCTGATGGGGCCTCAGTTGCATTACATTTGTAGAGTTGAGCTTTATCCATGGCATATTTCAAATGGGCTATATCCGGAACTACTTCTGATAGACATTGCCTCTCAAATTGGATCTGCAGGTGATTGAAATATATATCTTCAAATGGTCAAATATTTACAAAGACTCTCAGTTTATAGATAATTACACCAAGAAAAAGGAAAATGATCAACATATACCTTTTTCAGCTCTTAACAACTCCTAATTCTTTTAGCACACTTTCCCTGATACGTTGCTATACCAAATAAAGCGTTTTAGGTATCTGATTGAGTTGCAATTCATAGGCATCATCTTAGTAACTGGTTTGGTACTGCACCAGGTATGTGACTGCTGGAACAACATGGTTGAATGGTGCTTTTACTAAGGTGGCAAAGGCTGGCCAGATTGCAGGTACAAAAACTAGAGAAAAGTTTCATTTGGCTGTTTCGAACTTGACTGCAAAGGTGAGTTCTATCTATCCATTGGATCCATTTATTCTTTGTTACCTTCTTTTTACCTTACTATTATTGTACTTGTTGAACGATACGTAAGTGTTTACACATTCCCTCCAAAGATCATGACAAGTTTAGGGCATACTAATACTTTATGGCACCCCTCTTCATTTTATCAAATTCCATGCTTTCCCAGTCTAACAATATCATCCCACCATCTCTTCAATGTAGGATCCTTCAATTGTGGTTTAAACCAGAAACCCAGTGTACCATAAACTCCTGGATTACTCATGATGAATGCAATTAATAACCATAATGGAGTAAGCGATATGAAATTCGAGCTATGGGATTGGGCAAATTATCGCCTTCTTTTGTTTGATGTGCGTGGTTAGTTACATGATTCATTTTGGCTTGTAGCTTTTTTTTCTCCTATATTCTTCTTTGATTCCAGAGGGTATTCTGCCACCCACCCTGGGGTTTACCTGTAATCTTCAGTTTATAACATTGGTTCTACACTAGAAAAAAAGAATTAACATTTATGATGAATGGTATTGTATTGGTGTTCCATTAGAAAGAAATTAAAATTTGTGATGATGGAATGGTATAATATTACCTGTGTCCACAAAGGATATCCTTTATTTATTTATTTATTTATTTAATTTTTTATTTTTATTTTTATTCATATCTGTCAATGGGCTAAGAGGCAACATTCATGTGGAATATACAATGATACCCATTTGTTTGTTTATTATTGGATGTTTACTGTACTTATTTTTTAAGGCATTAAAGAAGACATTTTTCTCTCGGCTGGCAATGGGGGTTTTGCTTGTGTTTGGTATTGCGGTTGAATGCCATAGGCTTAGAACTTAGAACACGCCCAACCAACTTTTTATTAATTTTTTATTTATGTATGTAAAAGTCTACGCTTTAAATAAATTTAAAGCCTTGAAGAAATATGTAAAGAAATGATATTTTATAGAAGGATCCTCTATATATATTCCTAGAATTGCAGGGACGTGAAAGCCACATTTTATACAGAATTGTGGAAGAAGCCATACAGGGCCTTAGGTCCTGTTTGACAATTGTTTTTTAGATCAATTTTCTGTTTTTCAAAAAAAAAAATAATAATAATAAAAACGTATTTGGTAAAGAGAAAACTATTTTCTGTTTTTTATTATTTAAAATATAAAATGGGGTATTTTGAATAGCATTTTTTTAGTTATTTTCGGTTGTTTTTATTTGTATTTTGAATGTTGTTTTTAAAAAATTATTATATAAATATGTACAATAATTAAAAATAAAATATTAGATATACAAATTATTTTTAAAATATGTTTAAAAATATTAAGCATAGGTTAAAAGCATTTTAAGTCCTTAATTTTTATCCTACAAAATATTAGACAATAATTTTTAAAAATTGTTTTTTAAAATTATTATCAAGTAGGACCTTAGGGTTTGTTTGAAAATATTTTCAAAAATAATTTTCAAAATCAATTTTTAAAAATAATTTTATGATGTTTCCTAAAAAAAATGAGACCCAAACTTAAAATTTTTTCAACTTTTTTTTTTTTCAAATAATTTTTATTTGTAATGTTATATTTTCAATTATTCTTTTATGTTCATATAATTATTTTTTAAATTAGTCATTAGAAAATAAGTTAAAATAATTAAAATATATTTTAAAAATTTTAAAATAATTTTTTATTATAAAATTATCAAACATGTTTTTGAGCCTGAAAAATAATTTTATGTTATTAACACAGAAAATTGTTTTTAAAACCAGTTGCCGACAGCCTTTAGGCTTTGACCTTCAATAGCCACCGAGACCCAAGAGTCTTGAAAACAGAGTATGAAGTTCCATGTTCCACGTGGGTGCATGTGAAAGAAAGCCAAAGAGGGTACGTGGCGTGTATTTGAGGGTTTGTGCGTTGACTTTTACTTTCATTTACGTGACATTTTGGCTACATTTCAATTTAATTTGCATCTTTCCTGCATTCAACCGAAGAGACCCATTCCCATCATTATATATATATATAAAAGGTGAGATAAAATCTAGAAAATAAATAAATAAAATTTATTGTAGTTCACTGAAAGTCAAGTATATGTTGTTATCAAATTTTAAGTTTTAATTAGAATGTTTGAACTTTAAAACATAACTTTCAACCTTCATTATCATATTTGCTTGTTCTTTTAACTCTTTTCATAACTTTCATTTTTCATCTCTCAAATTACTTCATTTTCACTTGTCAAAACTTTGCTCGAGTTTCACACTATTGGAGATCGTTCTAAGCATATATAGTATTTTCTCTATCATGACTAAAAATGATTTCTTCAATTTGCATTTTTTTTCTTCCTTTAAACATGAGATTTAGCTTAAAATATATGTTAGGTCCAAAGCTAAGGTTTTAACAATAATTCAAGTTAAATTGGGTGAGTTAAGCCCTTACATTTGCATAATTTCTTCCTATGTGTGCCATTAGAGCACAATTTGTGGCTTTAATCAACTTTTCCAACTAAAAGCTTCACTACCTAGGGTGATCACAAACCCGGAGGTAGACTTACAAGAGTCTCTATCAGATTGAAAGATTGAATCAATATACTCTAGGGATACCAACTCATCACAATGATACACTAACATATAATCTTTCGTTCTCCAACGATACTTAAGTATATACTTGACTATCATTTAATACTTTAGCCCCAAATTGAACTGATATCTATGTACCATCCCTATAATAAAGAAAACATTTGGTTGAATACATAGTTGTTGAGATTGACCCTTAAAAAACAAAACATAATGTAACAAAATTAAACTTGACTATCCTTTATCTATCCTTTTATGCATGATATTGTTTTTAGTATTAAATTCATATAACTTATATTATACATGATTTGGGTGCATTAGGAGTTGTATAAAAGATACGAGTCGTGGGATTCCTTACAAGATGATACTGTTCATAATCAATTCATGAATTTGGACAAATCTAATAGAAACTATAGTACAATACTTCATAATTTGAGGGATAATTTGTTTTGACTGTCGAGATGAAGTTCCCATGGTGAGTGTACTAGTGTGTATAATTACCCATTGGACAAAATCTATGGTAAATCATGATATAAGGTTATCAAATAGTTATGATTTACTAAGATACAATATTGCATGGACTCTTAACCTTGAGAAGATATTGAGCATGTGTTAAAATCAACAAGAGGTTTTGACCTATAGGTAAGACTCTAATATGATCATAAATGCCTCATTGGGTCACTATTGATGGAGGTTAGTGGCAATAAGTATTCTCAATAAAGACACCATGATATCTCATGGAATTGAAACAACGTGCCTCCTTAGGTGATCCTAAGGACACATGATTATGAAATTTGTGACTGAAATAATTCCTTTAGCGAAATTTAACATATGTTCTTTGAAGTTAAAGTATATCAATTGATTACATAAAAAGAAGATTTATAATTGAAGGATTATATAGGCAATCTTGATGGATTGATAACACTATCCTGTTAGATTACGAATACTACTCCAATGCTTTATATATAATATAAATATATAAGTTGCAAGAACATATACACCAATCTTTTTTAAAGGATTGACCTAGTAATATGTATATCAACATGTTTCCTTTACAATAAGAGCCTCCATTTTTATATAAAATTGTGGGAGAAGCAAAAGGGGTCTTGGCTTTTACTACCTTAACCCACATTATAACCAAGAGTTTATGAAAAATGGAGTTTCAAGTTCCATGTGGGTGCATGTGAAGAAAAGCCGAAGAGAGCATATGTGTGGCTTCTATTTGAGGGGTTGTGTTAAAGTTTAGTTCATTTATTTGATTTTTTGGCAACACATTTGAATTTTCATTTTTCATGTATTCATTTATGCATATCATCTCACTTCTCAAATGGAAAAGCCACTCCCACCAAAGTCATTTATTTATTTTTATATTATACTTTGAAATAATTTAAAATATTTACAATAAAATTTTAAAAATAAAACAAAATTAAAATTATATATGGTGTTTGGAAATTATTTTAAAATTTTTTTTATTGTTGAGAGTAAAAAAACATGAAAATATGTTTGATTGCCAATCGATTATTTCTAAATTAGGTTTTCAAAAACTATTATAAAAACATTAAAGCTTGTGTTGACCGTGTGATTAAAAAATAGTTTTTTTTTTGTTTCTAAAGACAAATTTATTTTTAAAAATTTATAACACTATTAAGCCATTGTGTTCTATTTTTAAGTTCTAAAAATAAAGTGAAATAGAGAATAATTTTTAGAGAACAAGTAAAAGTTGGTTTCATCGATTTTTAAAAATAAAAGAAAAACATAGAAAAAATTTAAAAAGCGATAACAAACAAATAGAAATTGAACAGGATATCACTCTTTTTCTCCCCTCATGATCTAATACCAATACATAAGATATTTAAATATGGTATTCCTTTAAATTACACATATTTTTTTAAATTTCTTTTAACTCTAAAATCTTTAATTAAGTAAATAAATTCTAAATCAAATTATACTTAATGCATAAAATTTATTAATTTTCATAAATAATTTGAAATTAAAAAAATTAATTAGTACTAAAAATGTCATAGAACTTAATAACATGTGAAAGTTATAGACCAAAATTTATTTTAAATGACTTGGTTAACTTCTTCTTTACATATAGCATAATTCTATAATTGTTTTCAATTAACAAATAAATTACAAATTAAGCAAAACTTAATGCGTTGGATTCATTAACAAGCATATTAATTTTTAAAAATAATTTAAAACTAAAAAATGATTCGATAAATATAAGAAATTTATAGACACAAATTAGTTTAGAGTGACTATTGTTTCTCTCCTACATAAATCATTATTTTCCAATTTTTGTCAGTAGACAAATTAGCTCCAAATTAAATAAAACTTAATATAACGAGCCTAATAATTTTTAAAAATAACTTAAGACTTAAAAAATGATCCAATAAATATAAGAAATTTATGAACAAGATTTGGTTTAGAATGACTTTATTATTTCTTCTTTACATAAAATCGTTATTATTATTTTTTTTTTCACTAGGCAAGTGAACTTCAAATTAAACAAAAATTAATGAGTTGGATTCATTATCAAGTTTGGTAACTTGTAGAAATAACATAAAACTCAAAAAGTGATCCAATCAATACAAAAAGTTTATGGGCAAAAATTGGTTTGGAGTGGCTATTATCTCTCTTCTACACAGAATCATTATATTTTGATTTTTTTCACTAGGCAAAGAAACTCCAAATTAAATAAAACTTAATGGGTTGGATTTATTAATGAGTCTAGTAATTTTAAAAGTAACTTACAACTCAAATAAAGATCCAATTAATACCAAAAATTTATAGACAAAAATTGGTCTAGAATGACTACTATCTTTTTTCCACATAGAATTATTATTATTATTTTTCAGGCAAATGAACTCCAAATTAAAAAAAAACTTAATTGGTTGGATTCATTAATTAGTCTAGTAATTTTAAAAGTAACTTAAACTCAAATAAAGATTCAATTAATACCAAGAATTTAAGGATAAAAATTGGCTTCGAATGACTTTATTGTTCCTCTTTTACATAAAATCATTATTTTTCATTTGATAAATGAACTCTAAATTAAATAAGACTTAATATGTTGTATTCATTATTAAGTCTAGTAATCTTTAAAAATAATTTGAAACTCTAATAGTAAACCCATTAATACATAAATTTATGGATAAAAATTGATTTATAATGACTCTATTATTTCTTTTTGCACATAGTTATATTTTTATAAATTTTCTCACTAGAAAAATAAATTTCAAAATAAACAACATTTTGTGTTGAATTTATCAATGAGTTTAACCATTTAAAAAATAATTTAGAACTCTTTAATCAATAAAAATAATAATGAATCAAAACTAATATATTATGGGTTATGGCTTCACTATTTTTCTAATACGTATAACCATACTTTTTTTAATTTTAAGTAAGACATAATTAATAATTTAAATTCTTGAATGAACCTTTTGATTCTTAAGAATAATTTGAAATTTAAAAAATAAATCCAATTGATTGTAGATAAATCAAAATATTCTAAAATATTATATTCATAATTGAATACTGTGTACATATAACAAAAAATTTACCTCATTTGCATGTTAAAAAAGTTAAACTTTATTCACTATTCATTTTAAATAACATATTATTAATATTATTAATTTTAAATTATAATTATTTATTTTTAACAAAAAAAATTACCAAGATGTTAATATTCTTATGTTTCTAACATATATTAAAATAATATATTTTTTATAAAAATATATATAATTTATGATTTTGTTATAATATCACGATTCATGTTTTATTAAAACCTATTTATTTTTTAATATATTTGTAATTACAAAACAATTTCCATTTTTAGTTAGACTTGAATTAAATTTAATTAATATTGTATAAATTGAATTTATAATTTTTTTAAATCAAAATATAAAAATTATTTTTAAAAACAAATTAACAAGTTTTTTATTTTTTATTTTTAAAAACTGTTTTTAAAAATAATTTATTAAACACCCTTATTTTTATAAAACACTAAGGCCTTATTTGATATTTTTTTTCGAAAACAGTTAGGAAAAATAGTTTTTGAGAACAATTTTTAAAAATTGTTCTCTAATATTTTGTAGAAAATAGTTTGTTTAGGAACCTGAAATATTTTTAAATTGTTTTAAATATTTTTGAATATGCATTAAAAATAATTTTTATATCTAGTGTTTTATTTTTAATCATTTTTCATGTTTGTATAATTATTCTCTAAAGCAAAATTCATAAAAATAAGTGAAAACAATTAAAAAAAAGTTCTCTAAAAAATACTATATGTTTCCTGTTTTTAACAGTTTTTGGTTACTAAACATATTTTTTGGGTCTTTTGTTTTGAAAAATAAAAAATTGTTCTAAAAATAATGCCTAAAAAACTATTTTTTATTCTTTAACTTAAAAACAATTTTTAAAAATAGGTATAAAAAATGACCAAACAAGCCTTTATATTCTTGCAAAATATATTTTAATTATTTTTAGTTCTTTTCACTTGTTTTGTATGAATCATTTAAAAAAATATTTATACATATGAAAATTATTTTTAAAAAATATTTGGAAACATAGAAAATAGGTTGACAATATTCCAAGTTTCTAAACAGACTTTTGTTCTAAAAAATTATTAAAGAATTATTTTTGAATTTTTTTTTCAAAATGTCTCAAATAAGCCCATGTATATAGAGAGATAGATAGATAAATAGATAGATAAAAAGATATGAAAATTTGTTTTAGAATATTTAATTTTTATATAATTTGTATCATAAATTTATTTTTAATTTTGGGTATATTTTTAATAAAGATAATTTGTATGGAATTATAAAGCTAAAATGGAAAAGATCATGCAGATTTGCAATGGGGTTGGAAATAGCCAATAATTGTAAATCATTTAAAAAGGAGAGTATTTTTTACCTGAATTGATCCAAATTATTGAATGACATGCGATATAATTTGTTTTTATGTTGGTTTAATATGAAAAAAAATATTAAGAAACATAATTTTCCCATTTTTTATTTTATTGAAAAACGTGAAGGAAAATTAAATATAATTAAAAAATTACAATTTTTTTTATATTATTGAATCTTTTATTTAAAAGAATTAAAATGAGTTAAATAAATTTGAAATAACACATAAAAATAATTTATTAATTTTAAATTTATTTTCATACTTTTTTTTTTCATTTTTCCTTTTTATTTACTTTTTATCCTATTTTTCCTCAAAATTTTCACTAACCAAATATAATGTTAAAGTATTAAATATTTTATCTGAAGGAAAATACAAGGTTACTCAAATTTAGACAAATAGAAAGAAATATCAATATTAAACTTCATTATGCTTAATAAAAAGTACATATGGAAATAAATAATAATAATAATAATAAGAAAAGTAATAATAATAAATGTGATTTTATTGGGCTGACCACCTTCCAAGTTCCCACCACCCAATTCATATTATATATATATATATATATATATGAATTTTGTTTTCTCATTAAAAAATAAACAAAATAAGTGGGGACTCCAACTTTTACAAAATTCAGTTTTTCACTAAAAAACGAGTTTTACCATTGAGTGAGAATACATGTAAAAAATGTGGGTCCACACTATGGTTACACATTATATAAGACCTATGATGAGTCATGATGTAAGGTAATAGGGTAGTTATGACTTCACCAAGCTATTACATTGTATAATTTCTCAACCTTGAAAGAATATTACGCTTGTGTAGAAGTTAACAGTAGTTTTGACCTATCAATGATATTGTAAGTCAATCATACATTCCCTATTGATCGAGTCACTATTGATGGAAGTCAGCAGCAATAAGTATTCTCAATATAGACACTCATGATATCTTATGGACTTTAAGATAATGTGTTTCCTTAGGTGATCCTAAGAATGTGTGATCATGAAATTTGTGGGCTTATAGTAATTCATTTGGTGGAATTTGACATATGCTCTTTGTATACTAAAATATTGTACGCACAAATTTCGTGAATTTTGGTCCTACGAAATTAGCAAAACAAAATAGGAAAATAATGCGAACAAAATATTTATTGAAATTAAAATATTGTGGGTACAATCTCAAAAAAAAAAAAAAAATATTTCCGAAAGAATATTTTTCCTCTTATTCTTTTGCCTTGATCACACTTTGGAAGATGACGATGACGTTTTCTTGATTTCGAAGATCAATCGAGGGTCACAAGTGGCTTATTCCCAAATGACTTTGTTGAATGGCGAAGAACGCGTGTAGCAGTTCTTTTGTCGTTTACCGAACTTGTAAGGAGATTTGTAGCAGTTCTTTTGTCGTTTACCAAACTTGTAGGAAGATTTGATGAAAGTCTTTCTTTTGTTGTGAAGCCCGAAGTTACCTTTGGATTTTCTCCTTAGGATTTTCTTTTTGGGATTTTTTGATTTTTGAATTGCTTCTCCTCTAGATAGAAGACACCTCTATTTATAGGTGAAGAAAGGAATTTGAATTTTAAATTCCCAAATTTTAGTTGCTTAATTCAAGGAATTTAGTTCCTTGATTTTAGCAAATTTTCCTCTCCAAGAAGTTTTACCAACAAGATAATAATAACAATAATAATTTTCTTATTATTATTATTATCATTTTTATAGTTGGAGATTAGGGAAACTTATCCATAAGAGAATATATATATATATATATATTGAAGACCGAATTAGTGATAATTTAATCCACTAATTTTTTTTTATGTCTACAAATATGTCATTTGATCACATATTAGGAAAATGTATAACTCAAAGACGGTAAAGATAGTCTTGAAAGACCAAATATCTCACTTTATTAGTCTATGAACAACCAATTCATAGGGAGATTGTATACAACGAATAACCGATCACGAATATAAACACTTGGTGTCTCATTATAATATACATAGAGTACTAGAGTGCAGTTAACTCTTTATAGTAGTATGTTGAGTCAACTTCAAAATTGGATTATGAGGGAGCTATTATTGTTCTATGGGTCTTAGTGGTCCTCGCTCGAACTCATATTCCTAAATAACACACTTTATGAAGGTTGGATTAGATTTTAGTTTACTTGTGTGCATAAAGGTGTTTTGGTAATTACATAAGGCTATATAGAGATAAGTGAGAGATATTTCTAGATTGAGCTAATTGATTAATTGAAGCTCTATTGAGTTAATTAATCAATTAAAAACCTTTTTAAGTTAGATTAAATGACCCAAGCCCATGGTAAGCTTAAGTCACTAAGTTCAGTTAAAAACCTCTAAATGCCCCTTTAGAGGTTAGGGTTTTTAGTTCAGTCTTGTCATTTTCTCCCTCCTATCTGGAGAGAGAACCCTAGCCTCCAACCTTGAGATCTCCACCATATTAGTGCCTAGACGTAAGGAAGCAGGTGGAAGATCCATGTGTTTATGAGATTTGTTACGGCTTTGAAGTATTCTACACTGACAATATTCAATCCGGGAACATCTAGATCATAGGTATGACACTAATATCTAGATTTATGATATGTTTTTTGGTTTTGAAAGCCATATTTTTCCATCGCGATATTTCTAGAGAAGCTTAGGAAATGATTTCATGCACCCTAATGATCTAGGGCTTGGGAATAGAGTAATATAAGGTTTCCCAATAAGAACACAGGGTCGACGAGCTCCACATTGTCTCTATAGTTTTAAAATCTTCCTCAACGTTTTCATCAAATGAAGATCGATGTGGGAACATCTAGATCGCTAGTATGAAACTTTCTCTTTTTAGATTTAGTTGTTGTTGTTGTTTTTTTTTCTTTTTATGGTTCTTTTAGTCATAGGTTTCCATTGGTTTAGATCTAGGGAAGTCTAGGATAAATGCATACACCTTACGTGATCTAAGGCTAGGGAACTGTGCTGCTATAGAAGTTCATCAATCGCATAGAAGATTGTAATTGTGAAAATGAGCCTAAGTATGAAATATTGTAATTGTAAATATGAGCATGAGCATGGATCCCTTTAAACTTTCACAATGAAAAGAGGTAAATCTAAATATCATAATAGCTAATTATGAAGATGAGCACAAGCATGAATCCCTTTAAAATCTCAAAATGAAGAAGAGATCGATTTAAATAAACTCTCACAATGAAAAAAAGGGAGTGAGGAAACAAAAGCTAAAAATATTTTGTCTATCAATAATATCTATAGGTTGAGAACACATCTCTATAAAATTCTTAACTTTTTGAATAAGTCTTAACCGAAAATTTAGAAAAGTCTGAATTGAAAGACATCACCATTTTATTGAAGGGTTCTTTTAGTTTCATAGATTATTTACATCCTTATTTTAGAAAGAAAAAAAGAAGTTGATGGACACTTCTATATATATATATATATATATATATATATATATATAGATATAGTATAGATATATAAGTTGCAAGAACATATACACTAGTCTTTTCAAGGGATTGACCCGGTATATCATCATGTGTATGTCAACATGTTTTCTTTATAGTGAGAGCCTCCATTTTCATAGAGAATTGTGGAAGAAGCCAAAAGAGACTTGGCTTTTACTACCTTAACCTATATCACAACCAAGAGTTTATGAAAAATGAACTTTCAAGTTCCATGTGGGTGATGCGAAGAAAAGCCAAACAGGGCATGTGTGGCTTCCATGTGAGGGTTTGTGTGTTGAAGTTTAGTTCATTTATTTGACTTTTTGGCAACATATTTGAATATTCATTTTCATGCATTCATTTGTGTGGATTGTCTCATTTCTAGCTTGAAAAAGCCACTCCCATCAGAGTCATTTAATTATATATATATATATATATATATATATATATATATTATACTTTGAAATAATTTAAAACATAAAGTAAAATAAAATTTTAAACATAAACAAATTAAAATATATACTGTGTTTGAAAATTATTATAAAAAATAATTTTTTTATTATTTAGGATAAAAAAAACATGAAAATATGTTTAATTGTCAGTCAATTACTTAAAACAAAAAGTTTTAAAAAAATTATTACAAAAGTATTAGAGTATGTTGGATCATATGGTTAAAAAATAGTTTTTTGTTTTGAAAGACAAAAAACCATTTTTAAAATTTTATAATATTGTTTCATTATTCTTATCTATTTCTAGTTTTTAAAAATATAGTGAATAGAGAACAGGTTTTAAAAACCATAACAAGTAAATAAAAATTGAACACGATTTCACTATTTTTCTCTCTTCATATTCTAATACCAATACATAAAATATTTAAATATGATATTCCTTTAAATTAAACGTGTTTTATTTTTATTTTTTAAAAATCTTTTAACTTTTCTAAAATTTTTAATGAAATAAATAAATTTCAAATCAAATTATACTTGATACATAAAATTTATTAATTTTAAAAATAATTTGAAACTCAGAAACCAATTTAATAAGTACAAAAAAATTCATAGAACTCAATAATATTAGAAAGTCATTGACCAAAATTTATGTTAAATGACTTAGTTAACTTCTTCTTTACATATATCGTAATTTTATAACTTTTTCCACTAAACAAATAAATTCCAAATCAAGAAAGACTTAATATAAGTCTTGTAATTTTTACAAATAATTAAAAATTCAAAAAATGATTAAATAAATACAAAAAAATTATGGACAAAAATTGGTATAGAACGACTCTATTGTTTCTCTTTTACGTAAATCATTATTTTCCAACCTTTTTTTTTATTAAACAAGGTAATTCCAAATTAAATAAAACTTAATGTATTGGATTTATTAACAAGTCTAATAATTTTTAAAAGTAAATTAAAACTCAAAAAATGATATAATAAATATCATATGTTTATAGACAAAATTTGGTCTAGAATGATTTTATTATCTCTCTTTTATGTAGAATCAATATTTTTCTATTTTTTTTCACTATGCAAGTGAAATTCAAATTGAACAAAACTTAATGAATGGATTCATTATCAAGTTTAGTAATTTATAAAAATAACTTAGAACCCAAAATGTGATTCAATTAATATCGTAAATTTATGGACAAAAATTGGTTTATAATGACTATTGCTTCTCTTTTACAGAGAATTATTATTTTCTATTTTTTTTCACAGACAAATAAACTCCAGATTAGAAAAAAAATTAAATGGGTTGAATTCATTAATAAGTTTGCTAATTTTAAAAAATATCTTAAAACTCAAATAATGATTCAATTAATATCATAAATTTATGGATGAAAATTGGTTTAGAATGATTCTTTATTGTTTCTCTTTTACGTAGAATCATTGTTTTATAATATATTTTTTTCACTTGACAAATGAAGTCCAAATTAAATAAAATTTAATACATTGGATCCATTATGGAGTCTAGTAATCTTTAAAAATAATTTGAAACTCAAATAATAAACCCATTAATATCATACATTTATGGATACAAATTGGTTTACAATGAGTCTATTATTTCGTTTTGCACAAAGTTATATATATTTTTATAAATTTTCTCACTAAAAAAAATGAATTTTAAATCAAATTATTTTTTTAAAATTTATTACTATGTTAAAAATTTTCTAAAAAAAATTCAAAACTCAAAAAATAAAATCTAATCAATAAAAATAATAATAAATCAAAATTGGAGTCATGATTTTACCGTTTTTCTAATATAACTATTTATTTTTTAAATTTTCTCACTAAAGAAATAAATTGAATAAGATATAATTAATAATTTAAATTCTTAAATGAACCTTTTAATTCTTAAGAATAATTTAGAATTTAAAAAACATATCCAATTAATTGTAAATAAATCAAAATATTCTATTATATTATTGTAGACCCCCATTTGGGGCTCGTTCTCATTTTCTATACAAGATATATTTCTTTGCAAGTGGAGGGCTCTCAAGAAGCCACGTGGCGATTCATGGTTGAGGAAGCTAGCTGCATAGGGGTCCTCCCATGGAGCTCCATGCATGGATGTGTGGTGAGCCATCAACAGCTCGCCCATGATGGTGGTTGAAGATGACATGCTTGCTGAGCAGTGAACAGGGAAGCGGGTAGTGGCTTACGGGAGAAGACAGAAATAGGGGAGAAGGAGGCTAGGAGATATATACTTCTTGGACGGTTTTTAGAGGGGGAGGAAGAAAGCACGAAAAGCAAAGGAAAATATCTGAGACCACACTCTAGTGGGGATTTTCCTACTGGAAGAAGGGCTTTACCAGGTACATTTGTTGTAGACTCCTTTTCCATTCCCATTATCTTTTAGTTACGTATGAATCTTTGATAGATTTTGAATCTCGTCTAGATGTCTGGAGATTGAATGACAGAGGCCATATATTTGTTTGAATTGATATTAGATTGCTCACATAATTGTTATTGTTGATTTCTTTCTTTGGAGTTCCCTAGTCTTGGTTTGGGACTGTAAGTCCCTGTTTTCCTATTTATTGTGTGTTATGTGAGGACTTTGGTTGCCTTTGTTTGTTTGAATTTGCTTATGCTCCTCCCACCAACCTAAACCCCTTGAAAGAAACATGAAATGTGGCCTTCATTGTTTTTTTTTTCTTTTTTGGTTTTCATTCTTCATGCTCTGTTTTCTTGGTCGTTCTCCTATGTTTTTATGTGGGTATTTCGGGTGCATAGCCGTATGTGCATCACTAGTTGATGGTGCTAGAGAATGGCTTCTAGATGTTGTTAGAATTTGGTACCCAAGCTTGGAAGAAGAAAGCAGGCTCTATGGTTTCTCATGTGACTGCTCTTTTGTGGGAAAGATTGCTTGGCACCGATCGAGGCATGGTTTGTGGTGAATGTATGGTTTAGGTAAAAGATGGGAACTGGTAAGGGGACATTTTCCAGATTTTCTGGTGAGTGTTAAGGTTCTTATAAGGTGGGTTTTGAGGAGTTTTCAAGGTCGAAAGGAGAGAGGATTGCACTATTCACTGTAGTGAATATATGTAAGAAACTGCCTTCTGAGTGCAACACCTTTCATGTTGGCTATCCCTTCATTTTCGTTGCTTTTCCTCTCGTTGGGGTCTCAACATTTCTTGATGCTCTTATTGATATTACTGGCGGAAAGGTAAACACTCATGTACTAATGGCTCTTGCGGCCTCCACATTAGTATTTATGGGAAACCCATTGGAAGGTGGTTTAGTTCTTGTGATGTTTAACCCGACTCATATTGTTGAAGAGTATTTCACTAGTTGCTCAGTGGTGGATGTTGAGGAGTTGAAGGAAAATTATCCAGATTTCGCTTTTGTTTTGGAAGTGAATAATAATAAACCACCTAACTTCTCTCATTTGGCATACAGAAAGGTCCCTTTAGTAGCTGCTTCTCATTTGAAGAGATTCAAGACAGATGACACTTATGTGGAAAAGACTGATAAACATGTGGAGTCCCTTTAGAATTGGATTTGCTACCATACACCAAAGAGAGGGTGTGTACACTTAAAGAGGAAGCAACAGGTTGGTTTCTGCGTAGGAGCTTTATGAGAGTGTGTGTACACCCAAAAAGGAAGCAGCAGGTTGGTGGTCAAAACATTCGTATGTTGCACAACTTTGACAGTCAAAAGGGTAGTGGAATTAGGTCCAAATGCAGTAGAAAACTTATGTTTTTTTTTATGGGACTTTAAATGGTGGGTCCCTTAGGATCAGGGCTGAAACATAGTGATAGTCATGTAAGGATGGTGGTAGCTAGTGGGGTCCTGAAATTATATTACATATCAGCTTCAGCACGTAAATTCCTAATTGTGCACCCTGTTCATGGTTACCTTCCTACAAATGCACAGGATTTTGGTGGTATGGATGATACTTTGTCATCTCAGATGCAGCTATAATATCAGTTTACCTGTTGAGACCCCTTCTTACTGAGATTTCTTGATCTAAAATTGGTTTGTTAGAAAAGAACTACCCCTCTTAGGTATTAATGATTTGATCCTTGCTGCCAATTTTTACTCAACCACAGACCCTTTAGTTTCAAAATTCGTTTCGACAACTTTAGAACACTTGTAAAAAATTTCCAAAACTTGTATGACTTTTCTCACTTCTTTAACTTGAATTTAAAGTTCTGTTTAAGTTAGAAAACTATTCTAGAATAGAAGATATAAACGAGTTTTTAGAGGGGCTCCGGTTTCACTAGGTTCTGGACACCCGAGATCTTTTTGAAAATATAAAATACCAGACGACTTTATAAATTTGGTTCAATATTTTTTCTCAATTCTAGGCTTCTTTAAATTGATCTTAGATGCATGAAATATTTGAAAATATGTCTTTTTGATGGAGATATGATTTTTCAAAGTTGTGCCTACTATGCATGCTGGATGCTGAACATTTGATTAGTTTAAGTGTTTTAAAAATATTTTGAGTACTATCCAACCCTGAATTTATTTTTTATGTGATATAAACACTTTAAAATATGTGTGTGATTTTTTTAAATGATTTTATGTGATCATTTATTATTTTTTTTAAAATTCGTTTATGCATGTCACGTTTTCTTATCAAATTTGGACTTTGTAGAACCTTTAGGTGTCTTTACTGTGATATGTCATTTGAATGAGTGTTTGACTTTCGGGATGTTGATCTAGATGTGTAGGAATTGTCTCTTGAAATTTTTCGTAATTAAACTCCACTCTAAGCCATTTTTTCAGAAATTGTTTTATGATGCTTCATTTTCTAACTGCATGCTGATGATTTTATACTTTACTTGAAATTGTTATTATTTTTGGAGTCATTTAATTTATCTTAACTCGATTTTGGCTTTGAAATTGTATATTAGACATAATGGATGTTTAATATAATTTATGTTTGCCTTAACCACTCTAGCATTTTTAGAGGAATCTTACAAAATATACTTGTTATCCTCTCTATCCTCTAATTCCAAAATTCTATGAAAATGCATGTTATCATGAGTTATATCCATGTTTTGATTTAATCCTTGGGTGCTTAGACGTATGTTTGACTCACTTGGATAAAATGCATATTGTGTGTTATATTTCTATACTAACTTTAATGTCTTATGATAACACTTAAGATGCAACTCAAGTACGCATCATTTGACTCTCTTTTATAATCATGATTTGACTTTCTAGCTTAATATGTTAATTCTAAAATCACCTTAGTCTACTTAGGTACCCTTAATCAATTAATTAATTGCCACATTCCCCTCAACTTAGTTTGTAGAGACCTTTGTAGGGCTTAGAGGGATGCTATGGTCTTTACCGTACCTTCCCGATAAGTAACCTGACCCCCGAATCCGATCTGGTTTTTCACAAGCCACCTTTTCCAAATAAGGAGTCACACTTAGAGTTTTTTTTTTCTTATTTTGTTTACCCTTTAAAAATAAAACAAAAAAAGTGGCGACTCCAAGTCATTTTCTAAAAAATAAATCATTTTCAAAATAAAATCGAGCTCGTCATAGAGTGGAAGCGCATGAGTCGAAATGCGGAGTCCACAATTATATTTATAGCTAAATGTGTACATGTAACAAAAAATTTTGCTCATTTGCATATAAAAAAAAGTTAAACTTTATTTGTTATTCATTTTAAATAACATATTATTAATAATAATTATTTTTAAATTATAATTATTTATTTTTAACAAAAAAATTACCAAGATATTAATATCATTATGTTTTTAATATATACTAAAATAATATATTTTTTATAAAAAAAATATAATTTAAGATTTTATTATAATATCACTATTCATGTTTTACTAAAACCTATTTATTTTTAATATATTTTGTAATTAAATTGAATTTATAATGTTTTTTCAAATCAAAATAGAAAATTTATTTTTAAAAACAACGTATCCAACAAGCTTTTTATTTTTCATTTTAATAAACTATTTTCAAAATTAAAAATAACTTGTCAAACAACCTTATTTTTATAACTTAAAAATTGTATAAAAAACATATCAAAAACTGCTTTTAAAAACAACTTGTTAAAAACAATTTTTTATTCTTTAACTTAAAAACAATTTTTAAAAACAGGTATAAGAAAAACATAGCCAAACAAGCCCCTCTATTCTTTGAGAACATATATTTTTTTTTTCACTTGCTTTGTAGGAAACATTTAAAAAAATGTTTTTACATATAAAAGTTATTTTTTTGGAAACATATATATATATATATATATATATATATATATATATATATATATATATATAGAGAGAGAGAGAGAGAGAGAGAGAGAGAGAGAGAGAGAGAGAGAGAGAGAATTGGTTTTAGAATATTTAATTTTTATATTAATTTTGGGTATATTTTTAATAAAGATAGTTTGTATGGAATTATAAAGCTAAAATAGAAAACATCATGCAGATTTGTAATGGGGTTGGAAATTGCCAATAATTGTAAATCATTTAAACAGGAGAGTATTTTTTTACCTGAATTGATCCGAACTATTGGTTTAATATGGAATTCAACATAATTTTCCCTTTTTTAATTTGATTGAAAAAAATGAAGAAAAATTAAATATAATTAAAAATTTATAAATTTTTAAAATACTGAATCTTTTATGTAAAAGAATTAAAACAAGTTAAATAAATTTAAAATAATTTATTATTTTAAATATATTTTTTTCACTTATTTTCTTCATTTTTATTTTTATTTTTCTCATAGTTTTTTCTCAAATTATTCGTCAACAATAAAATTTTCATCTAAAGTGCATATGAAAATAAATAAATAATAATAAATGTGACTTTATTCCTTACCTTATACTAATGCCTTGCACTTTTGGGGTTGGCCATCTTCCAACCGCCACCTAAGAAAAAGAAAGTTTCGCCTTGCACTTTTGGGGTTGTCCATCTTCCAACCGCCACCTAAGAAAAAGAAAGTTTCCAAGTTCAAATATTTATAACCCACGTACATCAAAATGACAGTTGGCCTGACTACGTGTCACATATCCATCAAACTAACGGTTCGCCTGACTACGTGTCACATATCCATCAAACTGACGGTTGGCCTGACTACGTGTCACATATCCATTAAACCAACGGTTGGCCTGACTACGTGTCCTCCGAATGCAATAAGAATATTATTGATACATAATTAATGGATTATATTTTAAAAATATTTTCATTAAAAATCTTGATAATTTTGATATTTTTAAAACTTTTAATTAATAAAAAATCTGTGTCACATTTTTCTTATCTAAAGTATGAATACATCAAGTAAAATTGTGTTGTGAAAACAAATAAATTAATAAGGAATAAAATAATCAACATAAAAATATTCGGGTTTTAACGACCATAATAATATCTTTATGAGAGAAAATCTTTTCATTTTATCATATAGAATATTATATATATAAAAAATAAAATATAACTATTAGTTTTTAAGACATCCTATATTTCCTTACTCTTTATATCCATATTCTAAATAATAAATCTCTCGCCCCACCTTATATAGTGTTTACAAACTTATATTCATCTGATAACCTTTTTCTCTCATAATTTGAAATATCTTTATAAAGACATTTTCTAAAAAAATATAATATTATAATAAATATTATATATAATATTATTTAAAAAATAATTTATATTAATTAGGAATTTAAGACACTTTTCATTTGATTAAATTTTATATTATTACTTATATTTTTCGAAATATTTCATTAAAAAATGAGATAATACTAGGAAAAAAATAATTTCCATATATTAAAAATTACTTATATTTTTGTCATTTCTTTTTTATATTTTAACCTTATTTTATTTAAAAAATGTTGGGCTTGAAATAGAGTATTTAATTGAATTTTTAGACAAAAGCTATTGTATTTGATGTTTTTAATAGAGGGTGGTCATTCTATTTTTCCATGTAATTTTCATGATTTTATAAAAGAAATTATGCTTAGAATATCAAAAATTAATTCTATGAAATTTGAAAAGAAAAAATGAAAAGAAAAGAGAGGCAATAGGCGAAGAAATGAGAGATTGAAAGAAAGTCCCTAGAAAATTTTATTAAAGCGGTGTTTGGTTGTTGGCAACTTGGCATCTGAATTCTGAAAGGGGTGGCAAAACTCCAATACAGACAAACTCAACAGCCACACGTTCGCCATTTCCCACAGATCTCAAGGGCTTTTCTGTCCAAATATTTTGGTGATACCCGAAAGGCGTTCCTTCGGCTTCAATTACTTTGATTCCATCTCTGTGCCTTTGAGGGAAGGGGTATATTCCCTGATTCCATTCTCTGCTTCTTAACGCACAACTCTCCACCCATTTCTCAGATTTTTACCAACTTTCAGGTGATGCTTTCGTCTTCCCATCTTCTTTATTTGGCATTTTGTGTTTTTTGTTTCTGGGTTGGTTTGATTTGGGGTTGTTCAATGTATTTTCTGTGCGTTTGTGTTTGTTTATGGGGTGGCTTTTCATTGTTTTTGTGTGATTTTTTGAGTGTTTGTTGATGGGTGCTGGTTATCTGATTTGTTGGCGGATTTTGAAGCCACCATTTTTAGGTGGGTGGGTGTATGTGCTGTTCCACCAATCTCTGGTTTTGGGGCTTCTGTGTTTTGTCGAAATTTGTGATTTTGTGTATTGGGTGTTGTTTATTTTGATATAACTTGATCAAATTCATGGGTTTTTGGACCTGGGTTTCGAGTTTTGCTGCTTGATCCATTGTTTTGCATTGCGGTAATTCTCATTTTTGGTTCGTAGTTTTTATTTTGCCAGCATTTTGGTGTATTGAATGTCTGATTTGACTGGTAGATAGTTGTTTTCCTTTATAATAATTCAATTCGTCTTTGAAACACATGAGTCTTGACCAATGGGTGCATCTTCTTGTGCTGTTCTTGCATGTAGATCAGATTTGGTATCCAATCTGAAATTGAAATAATCCTTCCATGGTTGAATGGTTTTGGATATCTTTCAAAGTTAGGTCAATTATCTTACATTCAGTTTAGTTTCTAGTATATTTTGTGCTAGTGGTGAAAAACTTTTGTTGTGGCTTAAATTCCATAATGTTCAAAGTTTTTCTGTGAATGTTGTTGTTCACTGAGAAAATGGATGTCCAAACTCATACCTGTCGGCTGGACTTCTTTCCATCTTTGACGAAAGGAAAAAGAAGTATAGTTTTAAAATTAGCTGTGGATCTGTGTTTATATAATTTTGCACACATTCTTACTAACATTTATTAAAACCGCCTCTTGGGCTATATGCATACGTCTTCCTGATTTGTCTAAAGGATTGTCTTGTCCACCTATAATTGCATTAGAGGCATTTCTGGTACTCTACCGGTGATGGTTAACCAGATAGATCTCTATGTTTAGTTTACATGGTCTTCTTTATTACATGGATATCATGCCCTTTTCCCAAGTATTATGGACCACTGCATGTCTCTTGTTGGAACTTGGCATAAAATATCAAATATTATTATTAGAACTTTAATATAGATAATTTTTCAATTTTCAACTGTGTACAAATGCATGTAAACTATGACCCATCTCAAGCTTGTTCTCCTGAAGTTCAAGATTCATCAATGAGAATCCCTGCACTCTCAGGTGGGTCATTATAACAAGCACTGAACATAAAGTACAACTTGTTTTCTCTTTTCCACATATTTGGTGTCATAATTTTTACAAGAAAATGTTGAATTTTTTCAAATGCCAAAGTTGATGCTCCATTGGTGATTGGTCCTACCCCTGCACAACTTGCACCCATGTCCTCTGTTATCCACTGAGACTTCACTAAAACATGAATGCTACAGCGGTTCTGTTCTTGTTTATTGCAATGCCCCCAATTCTAAGTACTATCATCATTGTGGCTCTGTCATCAAACAGCTCCAACAAAGCCCAATTTCTCACAGTTTCATCTCTCTCTCTCTCTCTCTATTTGTGTCTCACTAAAACAATTTTCCGAGAAAGGATATAAGATCTGAAATTTTCTTTGCATCTATCCACACTTTTAGACATAAATTTGAGAAAATGTTGGATACCCTAAAAGATAAGTTAATGGAACAAGGGGCTCAGTCAATTGGTAAATTTTGGGAGAAGTAATTGCTTGTTCCTTGAACAGTTCTTTCATATTTCAAGATGATCGGGTGCATTTATATAGTTCTACATTTCTTGTACTTACTGTAATAGCAATTCAACCCTTCCAATTAAATAGGGAAGTTTACATATTGTATTTGCTATAGTATATAAAAGTATGAATGTTATTGGCTTGTTCATGAATGATTTGTTGTTTAGTTCATTCCATTTTGATTTTTAGCTATTGTATTTGTTCCAGAAGATATATCCTACTGACTTTAGAATTTCAAATGCAGCTTGTTGCTTACACCATTAGTTGGAGACTCATTTAAGGCCCATGAACTGTGATGGGAGTTTGTGAATGGCTGTTGCAACTGGTTTGTGTTCATAATACTGGAGGTGATGATGATGGGGGCATAGCAGTTAACCATTTTCAATCATGCATCTAAATGGCTTTCTCTTCATTTTCTTGATCATGAAATTCAAAAAGTGACTGCAACATGGACTAGGTTCAATCAATGTCTTCAAGGGCCACATTAGCTTGTTATCAGTTGGTGTGGACTAATTTCTTAACAGGATTTTGGACAATCTAGCTCTTGAAGTCACCTGGTGAAAAGGCATAATCATTGTTAGCTTAAGTGGCAAGAAGCAAGGAGTCAGCACTGGGATTTAAGTTATTATTTTGTCAAGGTTAGAGAGTATATATTATTGAGAAAAATATAGATTAATGGAGGGTTTAGTTCCACCTCCTGGCCAAAAGCAGAATCATCATACAGCTGCTCGCAAAATTGTATCAAGTGCATCTCTGACAGATCTGTGGCTGCTTGTGCGTGAAGGGTCCTTGGCTGATGTAGATTTGGCACTGGTGCAACTGAAGAAGAATGGAGGTAATATCAATTCAAGGAACAGCTTTGGCCTTACACCTCTTCATATTGCGACATGGAGAAACCACATTCCCATTGTTAGGAGGCTACTTGCAGCTGGTGCAGACCCTGATGCCAGGGTGTGTTAAGTCTTCTGATCTGTTGGCTTATTTGAATGTTTTCATGTCATATATGGATGTCTTCTAAGTTTTGTTTCTCGATAAAGGTTTAGGGTTAATGTGTGCATTATTAACTAATTTTTATTTTTATCCTTTTTCAGATGCAAATGAATAAATGTAGTTCATTATGCTGACTACTAGTTTTGTAAATTTCCCTTGATCAGTTGTTGAAGCGATTTTAAAGATTTCTACTTTTTTGTTAACATTGTGAATGCTCTTATATTTTCCTTGATATGTATATCCAATTTTTTTGGAGATATTTGTTTTCTTGATTCTGCTGTAAGGATGCTTACTCAATAACCTATCACAAAAAAAAAAAAAAAAGGGAATGAAAGAAAAGAAAATGCTTACTCAGTAATTGGCTGTTGAAACATCAGTAGTGTTGATAGGCCAGCACTAATTGGGAAGAATTAATATGCAGCTGTTACTTTTTTCGTAGAACTGACTAGTCCCCATAATTACATTTGTTTTCTATGCTTATATCTTTGTTTGCTTCTGTTGTGAAGGGGATGATTGTAGATTCTGCATATGCAGGAAGACTTATATGTGGGCTTTATAAAGCAGGAATACTTTAATTCCTCTTCTACATGATCCTTCTCATTTTCTGTGTCAGGATGGAGAATCGGGATGGAGTAGCCTTCATAGGGCTCTGCATTTTGGTCACCTTGCTGTGGCAAGTATTCTTCTTCAGTCTGGTGCATCTATTACATTAGAAGACTCTAGATCCAGAATACCGGTGGATCTCGTTTCTGGGCCTGTGTTTCAGGTTGTTGGCAGTGAACGTGATTCAGGTGGTTATTGCACTTGTCAATTTATTGAATCATGTGGTTGTTGGAAATCTTTAGGGATAACCTGAGTGACTTTTCATGTCTGTTTAGTTGCCACGGAGTTATTTAGTTGGGGAAGTGGTGTGAACTATCAACTTGGAACTGGGAACACTCACATACAAAAGCTACCATGCAAAGTTGATTCACTTCATGGCACTTTCATTAAATCGGTTTCTGCCGCAAAGTTCCATAGTGTTGCAGTCAGTGCTCGTGGAGAAGTCTATACTTGGGGTTTTGGGAGAGGGGGCCGTCTTGGGCACCCTGAATTTGATATCCACAGGTATAAGGTCTTTTAACAATGTTAATCTGAACTTGTGAGTCGGGTTTAAAATTCCAGGACAATTTAGAAGTTAATAGTTTGTTTACAGTTCAAGCCACAGTCTCCTGCTTTAAGACTGTTTCAGTTTTGAAAAATTTCAAGCTTTGGGGTGCTATTTCATATTCAATTAGCTCCCTTTTGTAGCCAAATTTGAATTATAAACCTTGCAGACAAAAGACATAATTGCATTAATGTACACAGCAATTTATTGGCATGCATATGTATCCTTATACATAACACACATTCATATATGGATAGATACAGAGACACACTTGTTTATGTGAATGTGCATATGCTTTCTTTTCTCATTAAAGATTTCATCTTTGCATGTCCCTCTTCTTGTCTGCTACAATTTCATATATATTGTGGAGGTGAAAAGTATAGATGGCTAATTTTTTGCCAGAGGTTTAGCTGCATGGGGCAAAAAGTGAGAAGCTCAATGCCAGTATGGCCTACATGTGAAAATGGGATGCTTGGCTATGTGGCTATGTGGCTATGTGGCTATGTGGTGCAGCACAAGATCATCTAATCTAAAAGAGAACACTGTTCAGACTCTGAAGGCTCTGCAGGACCATGAATTGCTCTCCTTTTATGTGAAAGGGAATCTAGGCCTGGCCACACTTAATATATTTCAAACTACCAAAATTAATATTCTAAATATTGTACTAATGTAGAGAAACTTGGTACTCAATGACACTTTCTTCCAATCACAAATTTTCAAATATTCACATGTCACCATAAATCTTGTGAAAATAAGTAAAATGTTTAGTCTTCCTAATCTATGAGATGTACTTATTGGACTTGATCAATTTGTAAACTAATTGATCCTCTATTGATGCAAGAGAATCCTCTCTTGAGTTTGATCTCTTTTCTAGGTCCTGCTTGTAAATTCATTTTCTGCACCTGCACAAGATAGATGGCATCCCTTTTGTTTGTGTTTTACCATCAATTCTCTTGATAGTCTATTTGATCTTAATTGTGCTTCGCTGAGTTCAGAGTGAAGTCTGTTATGCATCGACTAAATTCTTTGTAAACTAGAAGAAACCTTTTCCTCTGAGATGTTTTAATAAAAAAATTCTCAAATATTTAAAATCATCCAACTCTTGCTGAATAAACCAATCCACTCAATGGTTCTAGATCAATGAGAATCACCCATTGGGCTTGATCTTTGATTTGACTGATTTATTACTTGTGATGCTTGACTGCAACAATACTTTTGTTATCAAATCTCCATCACTAGGAAAATTCCCTTTTTAGTTGTTTGTAGTTTTTAACTAAAGAACTTGTGCATCATCAATCGAATGCCTTTTTCTTTATTCTTTGCAGTGGTCAAGCTGCAGTTATCACTCCCCGCCAGGTGACTATGGGTTTAGGTTCACGCCGGGTAAAGGCAATTGCAGCAGCTAAACATCACACTGTTGTTGCAACAGAGGGTGGGGAAGTGTTCACTTGGGGATCCAATAGAGGTAAACTTTTAGCGGGTATTTTAGACTAAGTTCTGAATTTGAGTTTGCCAATCCAATCAATTGGTTATGATTGTTGAATCCAGCTCTGTGGGCCATATTACATCTGAATCACTTACCTACCATCTTTTTGCTTATCAGAAGTGAACAAACGCCGATTTGTTCTACTTGTGTCTTAGGTTAATTAAAAAAAATGAACAAGTAAGAAAAAAATGTTTTAGTCAATTACATTCTACTACTTTTGATGATTCATGAAATTCGAATTTCAAATGATGTTATTTAGAGGGTCAGCTTGGATACACTTCTGTGGATACGCAGCCCATACCTCGACGAGTGAGTTCCCTGAAGTCAAAAATTGTTGCTGTTGCTGCTGCAAACAAGCACACTGCTGTAATTTCTGAGTCCGGTGAAGTTTTTACATGGGGCTGCAATAAGAAGGGTCAGCTTGGTTATGGCACCTCTAACTCAGCTTCCAATTACACTCCAAGAGTGGTTGAATACTTGAAGGGAAAGGTTCTCAAAGGAGTTGCAGCTGCAAAATATCATACAATTGTTTTAGGAGCTGATGGAGAGGTAACTTTAAGCATATTTATGTCATAGTAAATTTTTTTCCCTGTTGTTATTTTTGAATTCATGCATCTGGTTGACCATGCCTGGCAGATATTCACTTGGGGTCACCGACTTGTTACTCCAAGACGGGTTGTCATTGTTAGAAATTTAAAGAAAAATGGAAGCACTCCCTTGAAGTTTCACCAGCGGCTTCATGTGGTTTCCATAGCTGCAGGGATGGTCCATAGCATGGCTCTTACAGAAGATGGCGCGATATTTTATTGGGTTTCATCCGATCCTGATCTAAGATGCCAGCAGGTTTTGCTTGAGTGAACTTGGTGTGCCTTTTGAATTTCCATTTGTCCCAAGTGAAACAGGTTTCTTAGTTTTCATCTCTGCTCCTTTGCCTCTTCTGGTTTTATGTAGGTATATTCTCTGTGTGGAAGAACTGTATCCAGCATTTCTGCAGGAAAGTACTGGATTGCTGCAGTCACAGCTACAGGTGATGTTTATATGTGGGATGGGAAGAAAGATAAGGATAAGACACCTGTTGCAACAAGGTTACATGGTGTAAAGAGGTCTACCTCGGTTTCAGTTGGTGAAACACATCTTTTGATTGTTGGTTCTCTCTATCATCCTGCCTATCCTCCCAGTGTGGCCAAGAACCCTCAGAAAGTAAAACCAAAGGTTGGGGACGAATTAGAAGAATTAGATGAAGATTTTATGTTTAATGATATGGAGTCTGATGGAGTCCTATCTACTGTACAAAAGGATGATGCTGGGAATAGGACCATACCAAGCTTAAAAAGCCTTTGTGAAAAGGTAGCAGCAGAGTGTCTGGTTGAGCCCCGAAATGCTGTACAAATGCTTGAAATTGCAGATTCACTGGGAGCAGATGATCTGAAGAAGCACTGTGAGGTATCTCCCTAATAGACTATCATCATTTTCCTCAAATATGTTCATATTCTTTAAAAAATTTCAGAAAAAAAATGTTACGATTTGATGTTTTTTGGCCAAAAGCAGGTTTGTTGGCAGAAGTCACAAAACATTTGAAACTTTATAACTCCCAAAATGTGTGCCACATCTTTGTTCAGCATGTTTGTCTGGCTTTATCACGTAAAATTCAGCAATCCATTGTAGTAATTTCACAACAATTTTTTTTTTTTTTTTAAAAGGAAAGAAATTATAGTTTCTTCAGCATATATATCTGAGACAACCCCCACCCCCCATACTTGAAATTTTGATGTCTTTGTTTGCAATATTTTGAAATGGATCTCTACCATCTGGATCCATATGCTTATCAATTGTATCTGTACAATTCTTCTGGTAAGTGCTATTCAAAGTCTAAGTTGTCTCTGGTTGATTCTAACGTGATGGGGTATTGACTGGTTGTGGAAAATGGATTTGCTGTGTGTTAAAATTGGATGATAAGCTGAAATACAACATTAGTCAGCATGGTGGAGGGGTCAGCTGCCATATATATATATATATATCATATGCTTCTATCTAATATTGTTATATTCACATTATTTGTTTATTCTTGTTAAAACACTTGGGAGGGTTTGAGTTTTGCTGCTGTTCAATATTATATATGGCACCAAGTTTCTGGTTTACTTCCAAATAAAGGACGGGAAGCTGTTGCTCCTGTTTATATACTATATAAGTAGCTCCATAATTTGCCATCATTGACCCCTATCTTATGGGTCCCAAGTCATAACTAGTAGTGATATAACCTAGTTTTGGATGTCATTGAGCTTTCCAAAGACAAAATGTGCACTATGGGATGTAATGCCCAGATTTAAACTTCAGGAAACATTTGAATATTTGGATGAATTTTTTATAATAGAAATGTGTTCTGAAATGCTGAATTGCGTAAGATTCTAATTCTTACATGCACAATTTAATTCAAACATAATGTTCATAATATGCCAAATGGAAATTAAAAGAGTTCTTTGTTCCTTTATTCCACATGTACTATTAATGCCAAACTTTGAAGGACTATGTATTATGTCTGTTTAGCATAGTATATGTTTGTATCCCATAAGTAATTGATTGTTGGAAATAAAATTAAAACAAAAAATATTAGAACCTTTAGGCTCCATTTGGATCATGGAAAGTTTGAGGGAGAAGACAAAAGAAAGAAAATAAAGAAGGAAAAGGTGAGGATTTGAAAATTTACCAGCCTTTAAATAATTTTAATTATATATTATATACAACCTCAAATTTTCCAGGGCAAATCATCAAAGAGAGTTTGAGATCCCTTTCTATCTTTTCTCTTTTTCCTAGTAATTTTGAAGATCCAAGCCAAGTGTAAAGAACTGAACTTTTGAAAGTTACAGATGGCATTTGTACTATTACAAATGTACCATGCATTAAAATGAAATGCCCAAGGACCATGAAGCCATTAATACTCTAGAAGTTCGGGGACTATTGCGTCATTCTTACTTGGATATTAACATTAACCTAGGGTGGTTATCCTCACTTGTCCAATGGACTGTTTTCTTCGCAATCTGCCTTGCATTTTTGTTAAGAAAAGACACTACAGCATCTAATTTTACATTATATGCTGTTGGATTAATTTTGGAAGTTAAGATTATCTAATAGATAGCTTTTTGCATCTCCATATCATGCAAGTGTACAATAATTATTTCTATATGGTGGTTCATCCTTTTTCAACTTGGAGTGTCAAAATGTTTTGCTCATCAAGCTACCCATCTCAATAATGTGCATGCAGGACATTGCTATTCGCAACCTGGACTATATTTTTACAGTCTCAGCACATGCTATTGCAAGTGCATCACCTGATGTTCTTGCTAATCTTGAGAAATTGTTGGATTTGAGGTCATCTGAACCGTGGAGTTATCGGAGACTCCCAACCCCAACTGCTACTTTTCCTGCTATTATTGATAGTGAAGAGGAGGATAGTAAGAGTGACTTACTAAGAACTCGTGACAACCACTCAAAGAAACCTGCCTCAAGGGAAGAAAGAGATCAGAGATTAGACTGCTTTTTACAACCCAAAGATGATCCCAATCAAGGCACTTTCAAACTTGTTCGAGCTTTATGGAAAAAGTTGCAGCAGATTGAGATGCTTGAAGCAAAGCAATCCAATGGGCATCTTCTCGATAACCAGCAGATTGCAAAGCTTCAAACAAAGTCGGCTCTTGAGATCTCACTTGTTGAACTTGGTGTTCCGTTTGAGATAATACAGGCAAAAGCATCATCTTCAGTTTTACCAGATGGAAAAGGGAATAGAAAGGTGGAGGTATCAAGAAAACAGAGGAGAAAGAGCAAGCAAGTGGTAGCACAAGTTGAAGCTGTGTCTGTTAATTGTGGGACTGATTTAGAAGCCAATCCTGTAAGGGGTTTCGATGCTGAAATCCCACAAGGTTCAGATCATAAGGTAAGGTTTCAAAACTTTCAGAACTCCTTTATCTATCAATATTTAAAAATATGTGCTGTTTCTAGGTGACATTTTTTTGACTGGATGTGGGATTTTAAGTGGTACATCCAGTGTTACAAATTTCTTTCTAGTAGGGAGTTGACATTTTGGGCCAGGAAAGTTTAAGATGATCATGTTTTATTGACATGATCATGTTTTAAAGTGGGATGCAGATTTCCAAGTTCTGACAGAAAATTGTGTTTCTGAGGTAATTTTGATCCATTGCTTTCTGTTCCAACTAAGAAACAGCCTGACAATTTTGACCATCAAAACAGCTAAGCTAAGATTATGGTCTCCAGTTTCCACTTGGAGAAGATGATCACCTTATGTAACATCAACACACAAATGTTTTTGCTAGGGATTTACATATGCCAGTGACAATCTCATCCAGTAGATTCTCTGATGAAAAGAAAAACAAAAAACTGTTAATGTTTGAACTTAACTGAATTATCTGACTTCCTCAAAATTTTCCCAAGAATGCATAATTAATTGGACAATTTCTATCTTTGGTTGGGTCAATTGTCCAAGGCCTACTTGATTATTTAGAATGTAGCTCCTTTGGATCTTGATGTCTTAACGTTTGTAGAGTTCTCTGACTCTATGTGTTTCAAGTTAATGACAAGTGGGAAATGATAAAATATAGAAAAATAAAAAGGTTCCTACTTGATTATTTAGAATGTACCTCCTTTGGTTCTTGATGCCTTAACATTTTGTAAGGTTCTCTGAATCTATTTATTTCAAGTTAATGACAAGTTGGAAACAATAAAATATAAAAAATTAAAATAGAATATTTGAAAATTTTGTTTAATTTGTTGGAACTGTGGCATTTGGTAGGAGGGGGATGCAGAGTTTGAAGGAACTCCGACCAACCAAGTCACTAAGGAGTCCCCTTTCTGCATACAGAAGAAAGAAATCTTAGAATTGCCAAAATGTAAGAGTTCAACAGCGTTGAAGAAGAAGAACAAGAAGGGTGGGCTTTCTATGTTTCTGAGTGGTGCTCTTGATGATGCTCCTAAAGATGCTGCTCCTCCACCAACACCCAAAAGTGAAGGCCCTGCATGGGGAGGTGCAAAAATTTCCAAGGGACCCACATCACTTCGTGAAATCCTGGATGAGCAGAGCAAAACAAAGGAGAGTCAGCCAACTAGTGGTAAAGATCAGGTGGAATACCTTTCTGATGATAGAAGCAGTGGGAAGGTCAAATTGAGTTCATTTTTACCCTCCAATCCTATACCTGTGGTCTCTGCTTGCACACCACAGGTGTCCGATGGAGAAAAATGTACACCTCCTTGGGTGTCTTCTGGGACACCACCCTCTCTTTCAAGACCATCTCTTAGGCACATCCAAATGCAGCAGGTATAGGAATTTACATCCCCTTCTCTCTCTCACACACACATCAGAGCGCTTGCAAAAAACACATGCATGTTCATGCATACACTCACTCACCCATCCACTGTAATTGCCTGTTGATTATAAAACTTGACAATGGAGATTTTGGGAGATGAATTAGTCCTTTAATGTTAAAACTTGGTTACTCTAATCACCTGTTTGTGTAAAATTCATACTGCAGATTTGTTACAGAATTTTTGATCTACTATTAAAGTTAGGTGGCAAAAGAGGAATACAAAGAGAATTTAAATTGATGGAAATTGTTGACGTCATGAAATGTCTGTAACTCTTCCTTTGCAAGTTATGGATTCCTAATTTACCAGATAGTTGCTGCCCCTTATTTTGCTCATGTATTGTACTTGTATCTTCAAATTGCCACTTCAAACTTTCCCTGTGTGTTTGTCCAATTACAAGCCTACAGTTTGGAGTTGTCTCTTTGTTTTTCTGCCATATTCTAATTTATTAAATTCAGTGTTTTTTCATTATATTCTTGCTGACAATTGTTCCCTCTTTTATCATGATGCAGGGTAAAAAACTGCAGACTCTTTCCCACAGCCCAAAGGTAAAAACAGCTGGATTCTCAATTGCCACAGGTCAGGGCTCACCATCAGACTCCACTGGGCCAAACCGCTGGTTCAAACCGGAGGTTGATACACCCTCATCAATCCGTTCGATTCAGATTGAGGAAAAGGCAATGAAGGACCTCAAGCGCTTCTACAGCAGTGTTAAGGTTGTCAAAGACCATTCTTAGGAAGGCCATGTGATATTGCATTTTCAGGTAGCGATTGAGGCTCTCTTCTTTTTTCGTTTTGTTTCAGTCAACTTCTGTAAATTGACTGTACAGATGATAATTGTACATTCAGCTCTTTCTAATTTATAGGGTAGTTGTCCTTTACTTCATCTTCTTCTTGCATCCCTTCTGCGATGTTTAAAAGAAGTAGGGATTTTAAGGTTAATAGATCTGTTAGCCTGTAGGACTTCACATGTGAACTTGTAATTTCTTTATAAGTTGCAGTCTGCGGTCTCTGGTTTTGAGACATGAACAGTTTATGAACCTAGCTCGTCAGCAACATCATAAATAACCATTTTATTCTTTTTAAGCACTCCATGGATTCTGTTTTTTCTTTGAGGCTGAGGACACTTTCTATTATTCATTTGATCTCTTGGATTTTCTTCTTTTTCATCGTCTTCCTCTTCCTTTAAGCATGGATGACTTAAATTTTTAACAAACCTCATTAAGGGCCTATGCTTAGAACACTAGTCTGATTAAGTGATGACCTGACACTTTCTGCTTTGCTTGTGATGAGCCCATCTTCCAAACACTTTCTACTACATCATTCCTCCTCAACCCAGGTCTCTCCATGCCTCTACTTGCTTAAGCATTTCATCAGATTCCAGCTCTCACGGGAGTTTTTGGAGTGAGAAGGTGCCTGAACAATGATTTCAAGTGTAACTCCGATACGCATCTCCTATGCGTCTGATAGATAATAGAGCTCTTGTGGCTTGACTCTATCTCTCATAAGTAGAGAACTTGTTTGTATGGTAAAGCTTCTTTAGTATTATCACACTTGCCTTTTCTTGATTTAGTTGTCGATATTGGGTCGTCTGATAGTGTCAGGCTGAGCGTATAGTGTGGACTTGGTATCTGGGTTAAGTGGTAATAATTCATAGCCTACCCGTCTGTGTTGGATAATGGTGCATTTTTCATCCCCACAGCTGGCTTAAGGAAGTAGGTGCTTCAACAGCTTCATCAACTGTAAATGATTACAGTCGTGGAGTAGATACTGGCAAACTATGTCACATCCCAAATTTTGAACTCATTAGCTAATCTCCTAGTATGGATTCAACTAGAAGCTAAGGCATCTTTTGGTGTATCTAAAGTTGGTTGCATTTCGATACTCATAGTACAATAGCATACATTAAGAGGAAAAGCCAATTTGGATCCCATGTTAGGTTTGTCGAAGTGATTTCGACACCAGAAACCTTGTATCGATTCTTGGTAGAAAGGTGGGCAAACAAGATTGAAAGGATTCGATACATAGTGGCTTGGATTCGATAGAGAGCAATGTAAATGATGTCATTTTTTGATACATGCTTCTGGGTATTGAAATAGGCCGATAAAGGAGAGCTTGCTAGGATTTTAGGGCTGCTTCAAAGCTATATCGATTGTTAATTGTGATATAAAATTTTTTGATCTGAGGTAGTTGTCACTTTGTTGTTTTACTTTTATCTACTGGATTGAGATTTGTGATGTAATTTTTCTGATAGGCTTTGAACACTTAGGTTTATAGATACTTTGGGATGGATGATGTGGTAGTAGGGGAACTTATCACTTGGACTTTGTACTGCTATAAATAGATCATTAGAATGTTGGATTTAAGGGTTTTTGGCAAAAATTGGAGACAATTAGTAAAATTTGGAATTTGAATTCTCCCTCCACACACCCTTTCTACTTTCGATCGTTTTCTCACTTTCTTGGCTGCCAAACAACGAAAATGAAGACCGTTTCTTCATTTTTAGTGGCTAAACTTTCTTACAGCCAGAGAAGGAGTGCTCCAAAGTGAAGATCCAGGCTGAGAAGTGCATTTCTCTCAGGTAAAACTCATTGAAGTAAGAATTTTTTGAAAATCTCTCTTGGTAAGGCATAAATGATGTTTTTATAGATTTATTGAATGCTTGTTCAAGAAATAAAATTCAATGATTTTCGTTTGGATCATTTATGAGCAAACTCATGACTGGATCGTTGGATGAATTTGCTCTCAAACTCAGATCTAAAATTTTGAAAGATGCAAATGTTTCATGGGGTATACGAGACATCACAATCCATCCTCAATTGTTGTTGCTTTTGCCGATCTTTAGAGGAAGAGAAAGTGAGAAGTATTTGTATATGAAGGAAGTGGAAGAGATATGTTGAATGTTTTGGGAGCTTTATATAAGGTATTCTTAGAAAACATATCTTTAGATTTAGATATTCTCAAATCTTTTTTCCAATTCCTAGTAGAAATCTTGAATATGTCCTAATCGTCTATCCGATGACTCTTTCTTCAACCCATGGAGAAGTGTGAGTTTCTGTATAGAGGGAGTTGTGACTAGGGTTTCTTTCGAAATAAAGTGGAAGATCACAATTAATCTAACCCTAAACCCGAATAGCATTTATATAGACTCTCAACCGAGCTTAATCAATTAAGATCCATCCCATGAGCTTAGACCACTTAATCTAATCTAACGAGTCCATATTTAATTAATCAATCCAAAAAAAAATAATTAATTAAATAGAAAAAAAGAAAAACTTAAAAAAGAAAATTGATATAGTATAGAATCAAATCAAATGTTATATTATGTGATCGCTTTTAAGGACTACCTTAACACCTACCATAGATGTACATACACATGAGAAGTGGATGGAAGGGGAATCTCAAATTGGCTTCAAAATGGGAATAGTATAAAATTGTTTTTCAATAGTTATGGAAGTTAGGAGCTTCTTTGCTTGGAATCAAACATACTCCAATGTTTGGGTCACAAAAGAATAAATTAATTCTTAAAATTATTCAAAGAAATAAAATTAAGATAATGGATTCTTAAAAAATAAAAAGTAAGTGAATATTACACGTCAAAATTTATTCAGAGAAATGAAATAAAGATATTAAAGTTAAACTTATAATTTTATAGAATATATATATATTTTAAATTTATGTATTAAGTGAAATGAATATTTTATTTTATATATTTAGTTTTAAATATTTTATTTTTAATTTTAACAATTTTTTTCATCTTTGATTTGTTCCGGCAACTTAGGGAGTTATTATTCAATTTTAATAATAATAAAAAAATAAGATAGTGTGTTTTTCATCATAAGCATCAAACATTATGGACTACTTGAGGATGAGACATGATTTTTCCACATGAAGTAATCTATATCAAATGATTTATCTAATTAAAAGATAACTTTTATATAAAAATAAAGAAAATTGTTTCGGTTTCTAACATTTTTTTATTGGTCATTTTAGTGCATTGACTATTTACATTCAGTTGATAATTTTATTCCATTTATCTTGGTTTAGGACTCTATTCACTTTTCTGTGATTTACACTCCTAAAGATTCAAAGTTGCTACATAATTAACTCACTTTTCAAATCTTTCTATGATTCTTAAATTTCCTAAATTATTGCCTTTTTTGTGGTAAAATATGAATTTTAAATTGATTACAAGTCCACAAGATTTTCTTTAATATAAATATGCTTATTGAGAGAATTCTAAAAAAAAAAAACTCAATCGCTTAAGCTTTAAGTCATTATTCTTTGCGCTTAATCTAAAACTCTAAAAGGTGATTGTTTTCATTTTTGCTTCATTAAAGAAATTCACATCCCTTAAAGGTGCAGAAGAGTTCACTAAGGAACAAAGTATGTTGCATTGCAAAGGTAAAAGTAGTTGTAGGTTCTAAGGTATAAGTTTTAGTAAGTATCAACTACAAGGTTAATTTATGTGCTTTCTTTTTATATTTAGTGGATTATAGTTATGTTGTAATTGACCTCAAGTTTTTACACCTACAAAGTCTTTGAAGGCTTTGTAAGTGGTTTTCCATGTATATAGTCTATCTTTATGGCGATTGATTTTCTCTTTTAATTGATAAATTTCTAAAGAGAAATATAAAAATAAATATTGGGTTAAATTAAAGAGCACTATTATTCACCCACATCTAGGTAGTTCCGTAAACAATATCTCAAACTTCCAATTGGTGTTAGGGTAGGGAAAAAAATTACAAATCAAAATTTTTCTTCGATTCCTATCTTTGATATTGTTTTCATGGACATGATTAGGAAAAATTGCATAAAGAAAATTAAATGTTGAATAAAAAACTTAAAAAATAATCATTTGTGTGAATCTTTCTCTCTTGAATAAAAAAAGCAACAATAAGTAATTACTAATTCGAATAAAGAAAAATTATCATTTTCCAATAAAGTTGCCTTCTTGAAAAGAAAATCATAAATTTCATAGAAGTAAAGAATCATTGACTCTTGAAATAAATAATTTCAAGAGAGAATCATCTTATAGAAAAAAAGTTAGTCCCAAGAAAAATAAGAAAGACAGGAGAGTGACTTATAGTGATTCTAAGTCAAATGAAAGTAAATCATCCAATTTAGGTGAGAATAGGATTGTTAAAAATGACTATCTTAGATTTTGTTGCATTTAGGTCATGTGTTTGTACTTTTTTTGGTCATAGACAAGAGTTACGCTTTAAAACTTCATATCAAATAAATATACAAATGTGTGGCTTGCGGCTTTAACAATTGATGCAACCTACTTTTGCTACAACTACAAGCTTCATCTTTGACACTAACCTCGCCCCCAACTCACATTGAGATGATTAGCGTAGCATACTTGCTAGTTTTGAAAGCATGTGCAAGAAATTTAAATTGGAGGTAAATTTAATTCTTAATCACTATTGAGTGAAAATGATTCAAAGGAAACAACTTTTGTAAAAGTTGTTTTGTGTCAAGAATACTAGTGTTTTCTAAAACCTTCAAAAGCTCTCTAAAGATACAAGTTGAAAGAAACTTTCTCCCCTTGATACTAAGAACAAAAACCTAAGTAAAAGTATTTTTGTCTATCTACCTTCCTCTTTTTTTTTTTTTTTTCTTTCATCTTGTCTTTACATGCACTTTAACTTGATTTTAGAGGATGCATGGGCTCTAATGCTCAATGTTCAGATGTTGATGGCTTCCTTTCATAAGAATGATGGGTTTGGATGGTTGGTGCACTATCAAACATTGTGGGGCATGGTGGTTCTTAACTAACAATGAAAAGATTCAAAGAATTGGTGAAGAATGGTAGGAGTGATTTGCTCAGCCTCTATTGCACAATAGGAACTCTCAATATTGAGAAAATATTGAATTTGTGCCACAGTTAGTAGTAGCTTTGACCTATGAGCGAGATCCTAAAGTGGTAATATATTCCTTATGAATTGAGTCATTATTGATGGAAGCCGATAACAATAGGTATTCATAATAGAGTCAGCATGTCCCCTTGGGTGATCTTAAGGAGGTGTATTCATGTAAATTACAGTCATAGTAATTATTTAAGTGGAATTTGACAAAAGTTCTTTGAGAGCTAGAATATGTAAATTGATCACACAATAGGAGGATTTGTAACTCAGGGATAATAGATGTAGACTTTAGAGGTTGATAGCTTTGACCTTGTTAAATTATGAACACTAGTTCACAGGGAAATTGAATATAATAGATAGCATGTCAAAGACTTGAACACTTAGTTTTTCGTTGTTATTTATATAGGGTACTAGAGTGTAGTTAATTTTCTATAATGAAATGCTAAATTAACTTCGAAATTGAATTTTGCGGGAGTCATATTGTCCTATAGGTCTCAGTCATCCCTGCTTGAATTCATATGCCTTGTTGGCATGGTTTATGAAGGTCACAAACTCGAATACTTAGTTTCTCATTGTTATTTACATATGATATTGAAGTGCAATTGATTCTCTATAGTGAGATGTTGAATCAACTTAAGAATTAGATTTTGAGAGACCTACTATTATCCTATGGATCCCAATGGTCTTTACTCAAATTTATATACCTTGTTGTCATGGTTTATGAAGGTTGGATCAACTCTTGGTTCACTCATGTGCAAAAGGGCGTTTTGGTAATTATATAAGGTTGTATAATGGTTAGTGAATAACATCTCTAGATTGAGTTAATTGATTAATTAGATGATCTTATAGGGTTAATTAATTAATTAATTAGAACTTAATTTAGACTAAATTAAGTAACCCAAGCTTATGTGGGTTCAAGTTACTTAAACCTAATAAGGATCCTTACAAGTACTCTTTTAAGGATTAGGTTTTCATCACTTTTATCTTCCACCGTCCGATTATAAGAGAAAACCCTAGTCTCCACTTTTCTAAACTGCTCACTATTTGTGCGATAAGGAATAAGGAAGAGTTATTGGACAAAAGATCTTAGATGTTCAAGACTTTTAAGAGTATCAATTTGATTGTTCAACACTTGAAATTTAAGGTTTAAGAATATATAAACATAAAAGTTAGTATTTTCACATTAAAGATAATTTGTTTTGAAAAACTGACATAAAATAGAATATTTAATAATCCAATTTATTAAACATTTAATGCTGCTTTTAAATGTCGAATGACTTTTTCTTACCTTGTAATAATATCGATTTTCTTTAAACCTCATTAATTCCAAACAGGCCAATGTCCCACCCTTTTCTGCTAGCAAACCCACAATTATACAGGTGCGACCAGCAGGTACACGTGTGTGGCTGAGGTTGTGTCAGACTTAGTAACGTACAACGTGGACCCTACACGTGTCAATTTTTTTTAGAAGCACGGAAGAGGGACCCACATGAGTCTAATGATGCGTGTTCCCAGTACGTGAGAAAGTGGGCTGGACCCACCAAAATGGACCACAAGAGGCATGGATCTTCCAATGCTTTGGCCAAGAAAAGATAGTCAAAAAAATCATATGAACAATGATCTCAATTTCTCAAATTCCCCCCAAAACCTGCTTTTTCTTTTGCATTGAAATCGAGGAAGACTCATGTTCATGACAAAACAAAAGAAAAGAAAAGAAGAGAAGAGAAAAGAAGAGAAAACAGATGAATAAAAGAAAGGAAAAGGAAGATTGGAAATATAGTGGGTCCACATGAGGATGAGGAGGTTGAGGGAAAGTTGACAGAAAATATTATAGAAGTTGTAGTAGTACATATAAAAATGTTTAAAAACAAGCATAAAAGAAATTAAACCCTTGATTATGATTCATTTTCTCAATATATAGGTCATAAATGTGATTAGTACAATTTTCAAAAATAAAATTGAAGAATGATTTTATTATGTGACCACTTATCAATGTTAGGTAGTATTATTTTTAAAATTTTATATTAAAAGATAACCATTTTAAAATGGTGATGCAATCCTTCAAAACTTTGAAGTCCTATTACGTTTGGTTCTTAAAAAATTTGAAGGAAAATATAAAAAAAAAAAAGAAAAATGAAAGAAAAATAAAAAATAGATTTAAAATTAATAAATTATTTTTATATACTTCTTCAAATTCATTTTACTTATTTTTTTATTATACAAAGATTAAATAATTTTGAAATACATAAATTTTCAACTAATTTTTATTATATGTTCGTATTTTTTATAATGAAATCAAACCTTAAAAAAACCATTTTCCTTAATAAATTTTTTCCTTTCTAAGTGCTTTTTGGAAACTAAACATTGTGTAATTGGTGAGTTGTTTTTAAAAATAAAAAACAAAATATTTGTTTGAATAAGTTGTTTTTAATTTTGATTTTTTAAAAACATTATAAATTTAATTTATATAATATTAATTAAATTTAATTCAAATCTTATTAAAAGTAAAATTAGTTTTATAATTGAAAATAAATTGTTTTTATTTTGGTGTTAAAAAAAATACTATTTTAATATATGTTAAAAAATATATGAATATTTACGACTTTGTAAATGCATAATTGATTTCTTTTTTGTGAATAATAATAATAATAATTTAAAAATAATAATTGTTAATAATATTTTATTTAAAATTAATAACAAATAAAGT
Organism: Vitis riparia; assembly: GCF_004353265.1. NCBI lineage: Eukaryota > Viridiplantae > Streptophyta > Magnoliopsida > Vitales > Vitaceae > Vitis > Vitis riparia. The sequence continues at coordinate 3,359,953 of NC_048438.1, read as the reverse complement.
TCAAATTTTTTAACATATAAATGAGTCAATTTTTTTTATTTTATTACATATAAGTATTTAGTACTTAATTATGAATATAGTATTCTAGAAAGCTTTGATTTAATATGCAATTAATTGGGTTCTTTAAATTTTAAATTATTTTAAAATTTAAATATTTATTAAAGAATTTAAATTATTAATTATGTCTCACTTAATTTTAAAACTATTTACTTAGTAAAAAAAATTTAAAAATGCAATAGTATATAGAAAATGAACAGTAAAATTATGACTCATAATATATCAATTTTCATTTATTATTTTTTTGTAAGGGTTAGGTTTATTTTTTGAATTTCAACTTATTTTCAAAAAAAGGTAAATCCCTTAATAAAGTCAATACAAAGTGTCTTTTGATTTGAAATTTATTTCTATAGTAAGAAAATTTATAAAAATATAATTGTGTACCCAAAAAAAATAATAGAGTCTTTATGAACCAATTTTTACGGATTGATTTTTTGTATTAATGAATTTATTATTTGAGTTTTAAATTATTTTTAAAAATTATTAAACTTTTTAATGAATCTAATATATTAAGTCTTATTCAATTTAGATTTTATTTCCCTAGTTAAAAACATGAAAAAAATATGATTCTATACTAAAGATAAATGATAGAGTTGTTTTGAACCAATTTTTGTCCATAAATGTTTTGTATCAATTAGATCACTATTTGAGTTTTAAGTTATTTTTAGATATTACTAGACTTATTAATGAATTTAACACATTAAGTCTTATTTAATTTTTGAGTTTATTTGTCTAGTGAAAAATTTTACAAATATATGATTATATGCAAATAAGAAACTAACTAGCCAAGTCATTCAAAATAAATTTTGGTCTATAAATTTATAATATTATTGAGTTCCATGACTTTCAACTTTCAAGGTCTAATTAAATTGATTTTTGAGTTTTAAATTATTTTAAAAAATTACTAAATTTTATATATAAAATATTGTTTAATTTGGAATAATGAAAATTCTTTATCAAGTTAAAAGAAATTCATAAAAACACACATAATTTAAAAGAATATTATATTTGAAGCTTTTTTGTATTGGTGTTGGATTATAGGGAAAAAAGAAGAACGATACCAAATAATTTTATGAATTTTAAAAATAATTTTTTATTTTTAAAAATAAAAAACTATTTTTTAATCACACAAACGACACATGAAATTACTCACCATATTTAAGAGTCCCCATAAATCATGCTTCCCTTTTATTTGTTTTAATAAATTGATAATTAAATTTGAGAACATGTGTGGAAACGTTTTAAAAAACAATTATAAAAAATTTTTGAGAACATTTTTCAAAAATAGTTCTACCATGTATTTTAGAATATAAGCTTGTTTAACAATATGAAATGTTATCAACCCTTTTTTTTTTATATATATATTTTTAAAAATAATTTTTATATATAATGTTTTATCTCTAGAATAAGTTAGTTTGAGAACTTGAAATATTATGAATCAGATTTTTACATTTTTAATATATTTTTAAAGATAATTTTTATATGTAATGTTATATTTTCCATCATTTTTATATATGTATAATTATTTAAAAAAAATCTCAAAAAATTAGTAGAAATAACTAAAAATAACTAAAATATTTTATCAAAATATACCATAAGTTTAAAATAATTCTCAAAAATTTGTTTTAGAAACAATTCACGACTAAACATGTTTTCATTTTGTTATCAAAAACCAAAAATTATAAAGAAAATTAACTCTAGATTTTCATACATAGATGAAAATATTTTAACTATGATTTAGGATTTTCCAAATCAATTTCATAGAAATATATTTCAGATCATCAATTATAGTGAAAGGTGTTATTAGTATAGAGGACCCTTCAAGTGTGATTATAGTAAAATAATGATTTTGTTGTTAGATATATAAGTTATGTTTGGTTCTCAAAGTATTAAGAAAATAATTTTATCATGTTTGGTCTTGTTATGAAAAATATGAAAGGAAATTAATAAATATAATTAAAATTAGTTAGAAATTTATGTATTTTAAAATTATTTAATTTTTAAATAATAAAGGAAAATAAGTGAAATGATTTTGAAGGAGCTTATAGTTTTTTTTTTATTAATTTTAATTTTTCTCTATTTTTTCTTTCTTTTCACTTTTCTTCTTTATTTTCTCTTCTTCACATTTTCCCTTTAAAATTTATGAGAACTGAACAAAACCATAGAGATTTGGATAATATTTGAATATAAATGAAAAAAAAAATGTTTTGCTAATGTTTTTAAAAATGCAGAAAAAGAAAAAAGAAAAAAAAAGACCTTGTGAAAGAAGCACATATAATAATATATAAGAAATATATCATGCTCTTTCCTAGAATTCAAAATTTTCATCAAATATATAAATTTTATTAGAAAAGCATTTCCAAAACCTCTAACAATGAATATATTGGTTTTGGAAGAGAACAAAAAGATAATCCAAATGAAAAATGAGATAAAAGTCAAAATCAATCAAATGCAGACCATAAGTGCATGACTTGTCAATTTTGAAATAATTTTGAAATGACTTGAGCCACTTAAGAGACATAAATCATATCATAGATGCTTCTCTTCGAAAACTATGGGCAAAATTTTTGTCCATGAGTGTTTTACGTAGGACAAACCATTTTTGGAGGCAGAGGCTTTATCATGCTTTATTTGAAAATTGTTTTCGAAATTAGTTTTGAAAAATAATATTTGAGAACTGATTTTTTAAAATTGTTTTTTATATTTTATATTATTAGAGTTAAGTGATTCGAATTCTATTTAATTTGATCCAAAAAACTCATGATATAACATATATGGTGAAATTATAATTATGATAATTTTTTGAGGTTTATGATGGTAACAGAAGCATCAGAAAGGATTGGGCTGATAATGGATTTATGTTTGTAACCATTGGCAATTCTTTTCTCTTGTACCAATCTTTTGACATGGTGGATTTCTTTCTTCTCTCCCCATGACGTAAATTTATGTGTTCTTATTCTATTTTTTTTTATTATTATCTATTCTCGTTATTATGTAACATGTATAATAAAAGTTTATTTAAGAACTTAAAATAGTTTTAATATATTTTCTATATTTTAAAAATAATTTTTATATGTAATATTTTATTTTTAATTATTTTGCATATTTGTATAATTATTTTTTTTTTAAATCCTAAAAAATGAGTGAGAACAATTAAAAGATATTATTTAAAAATATCATATTTTTTTTAAGAAAAAAAAAAACGTTTTCTATTTTCTTATTGTCGAAATCACTTTTCTATTTTATTTGTTTTAAAAAATAGAAAAACAGTTATGAAACATGATCTAATGTTTGAAAGAGATAAAATAATGTTATTACGCCATGTTAAAATAAAGTAGGTTTGAAATTTGAAAATATGATAAACGAACCCTTTAAAGAAAAGCAAGCTCCATTTTCAAGCATGCTTAGACAAAATTTGGCCTAAAGAAAAACATGGCTAAGAATTTTCAAGCTTCTTTTAGAAAGCTTTGTAGCTATTAAGGCATATTTTAGGATTGTTAAAAGATGACTTAATTTATTTATTATTAGTATTCAATAATCATTTATGGTAGTAAAAATGATGGTAAAAGTGGTCATAGGATTAAAAATCTTTTATTTTGAAAATATCTTAATTTTAATGAAAAAAAAGATGACTTTATGAAAATAAATTAATTTATAATCTAGTCGAAAAAATAAAGATATCACCATCCGGCCACTTTAAATGAGATTATTGGTTGTATTTAATTTAGAACATGAAAAATATATTGATTTATTGTTAAAAATAAAAGGAAAATAAAATACAATATTTAAAAAAAAAAAAAATATTTTCAAATTGAAGACAAGTAAAGAGAAATAAATTGGGGAAATACATGTGAAAATAATAGTTTAAACTGTTTTCCATTCCTTTATTTAAAGGGCTTGTTTGTTAAGGATTTTAAAATCAGTTTTTTTAAATAAAAAATAAGAAAATATGTTTGACAATAAAAAATAAAAAATAATTGTGGTTTTTAAAACATATTTAATTATTTTTCATCATTTTCACTTGTTTTTTTAGAGAACTATTTTAAAAATAATGGGATCAATTCAAATAATAATTGAAAATAAAACATATATGTAGAATTTATTTTTAAACAAGGTTTGAAAACATAGAAAATAAATTGAAAATATTTGAAATTCTCATACATGCATACTTTTATTCTAAATAATACCACAAAATTGTCTTTAAAAACCGTTTTCAAAGGGTGTTTTTTGATGATAATTTTTTAAAAATATTTTTATTTGTTTTATATTATTTTCACTTGTTTTCTAAAGGTTGTCTTAAAAAATAATTATAGATTAAAAATAAAGTATTGGGTATAAAAATTATTTTTTAAATATATTTAAAAAATATTAAAAATGGGTTAAAAACATTTTAAGTTTCTAAATAAATTTTTGTTTTACAAAATATCAGAGAACAATTCTCAAAAACTATTTTTAAAAACTATTTTTTAGAATTACTTTAAAAAACAATTACCAAACAAAACCTTATTATATTTTAATATTTGATATTCATTTAAAATTAAAATTATATTTAAAACATTTGGTACGAAAAACAAATGAAATCTCTAACATGTTCAAGTATTAGTTTGAAAGCATTCAATAATTTATAATTTAATAAATATTTAATTCAATTAAAAATAAATTTTTTGTCACATTTATGCTAATGATGAGTACTTATAGTTTAATCATTATGACATGTCATGATGAATGAACTAGATACATTTTGTAGAGGGTTCGGTTCGTCTCATCTTATGATTTGGTGGAGGAAAGTAAAGAAAAGAAGCTTAATTATGACCACTTGTAACCTAATCATTATCGCATGTCATATTAGATCAATTAGAGATTTAGTACTCTCCTTGTCTTCATATTGGGTGAGTCACAAAAATTTGTTTTTTTCTTTTTATTAATAAAGGTTTTTAATTTTTTTTTTTTTTACAACATAAATTATATATATTCATAAAATTCATGTAAAAACTAACTATTATTATAATTATGGGAATGTGTTAGCGGGATATATCAAATAATCTTTGAAACCAGTTACATGTGTATAAATGATTGTTTTATTTTTTATTTTTTTAGTTAGTTTTAAATAGAATTTAAAATTAAATAGTATTAAATATTTTTTTAAATATTTTATTTATATTAAGTATTAAAAAGTGAAAAAAAATCAATTTTTTTTAATAAAATATTTACTCAAAATAAGTAATAAATTAATTAAAATAAATAAATAAATAAATAAACCATTTGAAATCTAAAAATAAGTTATTATTTTCAATAAAAAGTTAAAAGAACCAACAACATCTTAGACACAACCTTGAACCTTAAGTTAGGAAGATAATACGTCGGAGTTCATTCCCTCCCAAGGCATGGTAATGGGAAAAAGTAAAACCATGATTACTTAACAAATAGGGTAATGTTTTAGAGGATCAAAGCTTGGTATGTGTGAATGTGTGTGGTGAAAGAGAGAGAGAGAGTATATATATATACAAAATATAATATAAAGAAATGGGTAGTTATGAATATGATTCATTGCTTTGTTGTGGGCGGTGAACCTATTACTTGATGATGGAGAAATCCTCATTGTTGCTAAAGAATAAGATAGCTTTTGTTGGTGCGTATTCTAACTTTAGTGTGTGTATTTGAATAGCAGTTGAGGTGGCCCATGTCCCCTCGTTATTTTCAGTGCTCTTTTTCTCAGAGATAGCCTGTAAAAGCCCCCCTCACCACACTCCTTCTCTCTTCATTACCAAGCTTTTAGAACAAGACAACATCATCCCTCCAAAACTCACCAGCCTTTTCATTAATTTATTCACTAAATTACCTGTCTCTCATGTGGTTTTCCACATCTCTCCCTCTCTCTCCCCCCCTCTCTCACCCTCCCTCCCTCTCTCTCTCTCTCTCTCTCTCTCTCTCTCTCTCTCTCTCTCTCTCTCTTTTCCCCTTGTCCCTCTCTTCAAGTTAGATACCTTTTTAGTGTGTTTTAAGAGGGAGATAGAAGACTTGAGTGCTTGCAGCCTTGCTTGGTTTGATTATTGAATCATGAGAGTGAGAGAGGAAAGAGAGAGAGAGAGAGAGAGATGAAGAGGGAGAGAAAGAGAGATAAGGAGAGAGATAAAGAGACAGAGAGGGAAAGAGAGTGGTTCTCTTGGAGAAGGAAAGCGGGTGTTTGGAATGAGGTTTGATCCAAGATCCTTCCATTTTCTCCATTAATTCCTTCAGTACTGGTCATGATTTAGTTACTTCATAATCGGTTGATCTCGGACCAGGCTTCATTCCTGACACCAAGCTTTCCTGTGTAAACGCAACTACTTCGCAGTAAGTTCTTGTCTTGATCCACTTGTTCTCTCTTTCATCATACTTGTATACTTTGTGTCTAGATCTTCCCAAAGGCAGTGGATCTATTCACTTACTCATCTACTCTGGGAGTGTGAAAAAACCCATACACCTAAGATGATCGATTATAAAATATCTTAGCTAGGCTTTTCATCTTCCTAGTAGGTTATGAATCTTTGGCTTTGAAGAATAGAAATATGATACTTTGCTCTTTCTTTCAGGCCGTACTTTTTTGTTTCATTTTTTCATGAAGAAAAACAGTGCAACTTAATTTGCTTAATTAATATTCTCTCAATGAGTTTCAGATCTGAATTGATTAATTGGTCAATCTAATTCTCTAGCAACATGTCAATGAGGGATCCAACTTCATGAAGAAGTGGCTACTGTTGATTTGAGAAACCCTAACAGCCCAGCCTATGCATATGGATATCATTAGTAGATCAGATGAGAAGCTGTGACTAATTATTCTATTTATGTATCATGTGCTAAACAAAGCATATATAGTCCAAATTAGATGGGATCAATAACTGCAGAACCTGTGTATGCTTTTTCTCTTTTAAAGCCTGTACCATGAAATTGCAGACGTACAGGAATTTTATGAAGGTATTTCTCGAGGCAGTCCACATGCAAGGACAAGGTACACTCTTTATGTGTGCCCTTTTGGAATTGGGTCTCCAAAATATTCTTGGGAAGTCCCTTCACCTGGTAAGCATTTCCCATTTCCCATCTCCCAACCTTTTCTTCTCAAGTTCTTATGCTAATGGGAGAAGGTGTCTCTGGTCTTTTGTGTTTAGTTTTACTTATTTGCCTTCTTGTGCAGTAATAACTTTGTTCCTTTGCTCTGTGAGAATCATATTAAGACTAGCTCTTTTTTTAACCATTTTCTGGGGTTTCTGTCTGTGTGTTGATTAGTTGTATAACATTTTTCCATCTTTTTCTTTTCTGTTCTTTTCTTGGGGTTCTGGTTCTTGTCTGTCAAGACTCTTGGGTTGTTCTAACATTTCTCCAGGAGAATTCTGTGGTCACATCAAGGGCAAGAACTGATCCGTTTCTGCAATGCCTCGTGCTCTTTGAAGTCAAAAGTGTAACTGGTATGATGTGATGGTGGCTCAGAAAAATTTATATGGAAGGACAAAAATGTGAGAAAAGCAGCCCTCCTCACTCTTACCTGGTTTTTGGAGACCCAAGTCAAATTTATAGGTGGAATATAATATGTACTTGGTATAGATTTAAGAAGTCTTACAAGCTTCCAATCATTTTATACAAAGTTTCTTCTTAAAAAAAAAAAAAACAAACAAACCAAGAAATGTGACTATACATACAATTAGGGTTTGGATTTTTAGGCTGGCTGAATCTACATAGGAGTAAACCTATCATTCCTCACAAAATATTTTTGTAGTCACTTGAACTTCAACTTCCTAAATGGAGTATAACAAAACTGATTTTAACTTCATAATCCAACATAAACACTTGCAGCACTGGTTTTATATTCATATTTCTATATATATTCCTGTCCTTTTGCTTTTAATGATTTATTTTCCTTCAATCCCTACACCCAACTGCCATACATTTGTGAAAAGGATTTAATGAAGATATCTGTTTTTCTCACTTTTATTGAATGATCATCTTAAATTTTCATAAGAGTTCTGCATTAATATTCTTCCAAAATCATCATGCTGCCCTGTGCCTAATGATACCATCTTTTTATACCATGCACTTGTTGTAGAATAATTTCTCTGTTTTCAAGTAATAATTACTTCTAATCATGAAATTTTGTGTGTGCAGGACTCCAATGCAAGTAATTACCATACAAGAAAGGAGGGACTGCCATAAGACTTGCATATATATATATATATATATATATATATATAAAATAGTCATCCAATGGACAGGCCCATCTGATTACCCATCAGACTAGGTATCCCTCTTGGCTCCTTTAATGAAAGGGCTATAGGATAAAAGTCTATAAATAGGCCATTCTATATAATCGAGCCATAACTAACCTACGTTGCTTTCTCTCTGCCAAGAGGATATTATTTTTTATTAAAATTTATTTATTTTGAGACATTTAAGTCATGGGAATACAAGGTTGGCTCTTGTAGCCTTCCACTACTATGACACAATTTTCAGGAGTACGAGAACTCTTGGGCCTTATTTCTTATGGACTTCATACTAGGTATGTTTAAGTATTTTGATTGGTGGAAGTAATTTGATGTTAAATTTAAATTTGGTATTTGTAGGGATGTAACTTGGATAAGTTGGGTGAGTTAAAAGGTTCACTTGTGTGAAACCCCATTATCAATATGTCCAACTCGAGCCAAGTCCAACCTAAGGTTGAGTTGGAAATTCCTAACCTATGCCAAGCCTATGGTTATTTATGAGGTTTCCATATGTTCTTATGAGTTATGTCAAACAAATTAATTATTTTAAAGTCTATAAAATTAAAACCATATTATGAAATAAGAGATTAAAAGTTAAACATCAAGAAAAGTTAAAAGTTCCATTTTTTTATTTATTTTTATTTAGTTTTATTTATTTTTATCAATTTCATATTTTTTTATATTAAAAATATATATAATATAATTATAAATAAATAATATATGGGTTTGGGATTCTATGGGTTTTCCATACCTTTAACTTATACCAACTCTAATATTTTCGGGATGATATTTTTCTAACTTAAGTCTGACTCTAACCCTTTCAAACATTGTGTGCCCTAATCAAACCATCAAGTTGAATGGCTCATCCAAAATGCCCTTTGGAATTTGTCCTTCATGTAGTTTGTATATGATGCAAATTAAGTTTTCTTTATTTAAAAGAAAACCAAATAAATCAAAATAATGGTATTAAAAATATTTTTTTTTCACAAAAAGATGAGAAAAATATGATATTTTTATTTTATTTTATTTTATTTATTTTATATTTTTTATTTTAAGTTTACCATAAATTAAAATAAAAAATAAACAATCAAAGAATCATGAAGGTCATTCTCAATAAAGAGAGTGTAAGTCTCAGGATTTATGCCAAAGCCACATGTGTCAGTAGAAAATTTAACCATGACCTTCTGGAATTTCTTTTTTTCTTGATCTTCTGTGCTTCATTTTAATTATTAAAATTAGTTATTTTCCAATTTTGGAAAGCATGTACCATAGAAAATTTTGTCCATTAATTTTTTTTAATATTTTAGAAAATATTAGCAAATATTCTGGACTGATAATTAATATGTACATTTTGGTTATATTTTTCATGCAATAAATTAAAGATTATTGTAATAATCACAATTTTAGTATGAAAAAATATATTTAAAATGTGGGAACACAGAAAAATATTTTCTATGATATTTATAGGTAAATTTAGCCAAAATTATTAAAGGATTAAAGTGGCACAAGAGATGATTGAGAACTTGCATGGTTCTTTTTTTCCATCATCACTACAAGAAAAACTACAAGAAAAAAAGGTCTTTCTTGATAGTTACTACTCGCTATGGTGTGCGTTATGTCTCGTCATAGCACCTTGGTTCCATTGTAGTAGTGTGAAGGTAGGGTTATAAGAAATCTTCACATGTATAAAATGTCATTGCCGGAAGACAAATATGTCAAGGCTGATACATATTATGTGTCAAGGTTGCTCCCATGCATGTCCTGGTTGTCTCCGCATATTGGTCATAGATGTTATGGTTGCTCGTATACATGTTGATGTTGGATGTAATAAATGTTGAGACTATAAGAGTCAAGGTTAGGTGTCAAACCACATTTTTATGTGCATCTCTACTCGATGATGAGACTGGTTTTATCTATTATGAAAAATCGATTTTTGAAAAAATTGAAGTTGCTACTTATTTTTGTTTATTTTTAAAGTGAAAACAAAATAAAAGAATAAAACTCTAAATGATTCTTTTTTTAAAGAAAAATAATGCATATGAAAATTAAGTCTAGATTCACAAGTTAGATTGTTGAGAGGTGCCATAGGATAATTATGAGATTCAATTAATTAATCCTGAATATAAAAAAATAAATGTAAATAAATATAATAAAGTATAGTGATACAAATAAATTACAAGAATGTACAAAATAAATGATAAGAGAATTGAAAAAATTAATTTATTAAACTGATTAGAAATAATTTGATTATTTCCAAATATTACAACACATTTTCAAGAATTTTAAAAAGAATTATTTGAATAAAAAAAATTCAAATTAGTAATTTCATTTTATTTTATTGAATAACGTTTCAATTTACGTATAACACAGTGATTTGATTTGCATTTTTCATTCAATTGTATTTTAAAAAGAATTTCACTTATTTTGACTAAAAGAAAAGTTTGAATGAAATTTTATTTTAAAAGAAAATTTCCAATATGATTTTATTTAAAAAAAGAATATAAAAATTTTGCTCAAAGATAGAATTTTGCTTTTATTAAAAAAACAAAAAAGATTTGTATAATTTTATTTAAAAAGAAAATTTTGCTTGATTTTTATTTATTAAAAAAAAGTTTATTTATTATTATTATTATTATTTACAATTTTACTTAAAAAAGTATCCCAGTTCAATTTTTATTACACAAAAGTGATTTTTATAAATTATTTAATAAAAATATTTTTACCTATTTATATAAAAAAAGTATTCTTCCAATGCAATTTTTATTTAAAAAAATATTTTAAAACTTTTATTTAGAAAATAAAAGAGAAAAAAATTCCAATTCAATTTGTTTGTACAAAAATAATTTTTATTCACAAGAAAATGATTTTAACACTTTAACTTACAAAAGAATTCCAATCCAAAATAATTTTTAGTAGGAAAAATGTTTTTTTTTTTTTTTTTTTTTACAATTATTTACAAAAGATATTTTAATACATTTTTTTTTTAATTTTTCAAAAAGTGATTTTTATTTGAATTAGAAAATTTAAAAAAGGTTTTATCTTTATTTTGTTTAATAAGAAGTTTATCAATTTCATTAAAAAAAATAAATTTACCAATTTTATATTACACCAAAGGCCTTGTAATTTTATCTTTTGTAGAAAAGCAAAGGGGTTTTTACCCTTTATATAAAAAAGGGTTGTTCAGGTTTCACTAATTTCTTTTTCTCGTTTATTTTTAATTTTTACCAAAAAGACTTCGGTTGGGAAAAAAAAGGTTTTGCAGTTTTTATTTAAAAAAAAGTGATTTTGTGTTTTATTTAATAAAAATATATGAATTCATTTTAAAAATAAAAAATAAAATTTTTACATTTTATTTTAAAAAATATTCCAATTCAAATCCTTACAAAATTATTAGTTCTTTTATTTATTTATTTTTATTTACCAAAAGATTGTTTTTTTTTTTTTTTTTTAAATTTATTAGAGAAGACCTTTTAAAGAAAGTGTCTATCTCTATTTTGTTTTTAAAAAAATTTCAATTTTCTTAAGAAAAAAGATTTCTCAGTTTTATTTAAAAAATAAATTTTAATTTTATTTTAAAAGAACAATTTTATATTTTTATGAAAAGAAGATTTCCTGACTTTTTATATAAAAAAAATTAAAATTTATTTTTTTTTACAAAAAGGGTTTTATAGTTTCATAAAAAAAAAACATGTCAATTTATTAGAAAATAAAATCTGAATTTATTTTTTTTAGAAAAAGGAGATTCCAATAATAATAATAATTGATAATAATAATAATAATAATAAATAAAATTTTTACATTTTATTTTAAAAAATATTCCAATTCAAATCCTTAAAAAATTATTAGTTCTTTTTTTTTTTTTTTTAATTTTTTTATTTACCAAAAGATTGTTTTTTTAAAAAAAAAATTTCAATTTTATTAAGAAAAAAGATTTCTCAGTTTTATTTAAAAAATAATTTTTAATAATAATAATAATATTATTATTATTATTATTATTATTATTAAATTCTTATGTTCTTGGATGAGCTTCATTTACTCACCAAGGTCCATAGAAGAATATCCTTATGGAGCAGAATCGTACTAATAATAATAATAATATGTTCTTGGATGAGCTTCATTTACTCACCAAGGTGGAGCAGAATCGTCACGTGTTTTCACCAGTTTCAAAAAAGTTCTCACAGTGAATTCCCATTGTTGACAATGGTGTTTCTAGGAAAGTTTCTCCCATTTTTTCTCTACAAATGTCTTCCTCTTATAATATTCAATTTAGGTAGGTATTTGGGATAAGATCCCTCTTTGACTTCATCATTATCATGCACATTAAAGTCCATCCTTATCGCTAATTTTGAAAGTAAAGGATGGATGAATCATATGAATTTGTCCAGTACTTTGAGATGATGATCTTCTAGCTTTGTCATTATGTTCAATAGTTCAGCAGATGCTTTGGGGGTCGTTTTCGTGGATATTCCTTATGAGTGAAGAGCTCGGTCCCATTTACAAAATGTCTTGCTCTGAGGGTTAAGCCGACTTGGTGTAATGGGAGTAGAAGTAGGATCAATATGCTCATACATACTGTCTATTGATCTATTCATATTTTTGTATGGCCTCAATAAATCATGAGCAAAAAGTTCAAACATGCAGGAATTGAAATCGACAACTTCTTCTATAGCATTAGAGCATTATGCTCATAGTACATCACAGCAACTTGTATATCATTTCAAATATAGCAACTGCGTAGTTGGAATCCTTCTTCTGGGTGGTCTCACCCAACAGGCTATGAATTATAAGGAATGGGAATTAAATGCAGACTGTGTTTTCTTTTGGCTGATAAGCCATGAACCTCGGTCATGTCTAGATCCTCATGCCTCATTCCGTTGGGGAGTTCCCAGTCAAAATGGAACAGTAAATGAGCTAGTGGCAGCTCAATGCTGGGTATGGCAAACAATATGCCTGGGCACATCCTCCTTCCAGCACCAAATGGGATGAATCCAAAATCAGCACCCTTGTAATCAACTGAACTATCAAGGAATCTCTCTGGGTAAAATCTCTCAGCTTCAGTCCAATAATCAGGATCCCTCCCAATTGCCCATGCATTAATGGTCATTCTGGTCTTCACAGGTACCTCATATCCATTAATCTTACACTTCTCCCTACATTCCCTTGGAAGCAACAATGGGAAAGGAGGGTGTAGCCTCAAGGTTTCACTGACTACCGCCTTTAAGAATTTTAATTCATCAATGCCCGTTTCATCCACATCCCCTTGTCCATCAAAGACCCGCCTTACCTCAGCTTGTGCCTTTTCCATGACTCTTGGGTTTTTCATCATTTCCGACATTGCCCACTCCACAGCTGTCGATACTGTTGCCCCTCCTCCACTGAAAATGTCCTGGAAAACAATAAATGAACTATGGATTAGATCCATAGCACCAAGGATTCTTTTCAGCATCAGATGAACACTGAAAGTGAAGAGCAAATATCCACCAAATATTTTTCCTTTGAGGGAAATAATTGGTGATTAGTCTACTACTTAAGCTTTTAGATATAGAGGATCAATTACTTTTTTTGGTTGGTTTTGAAGTATATGATCTATTTGTAGTGTTTATAAGATCAGAGATGCTTCCAAGTTGTTGGCCAGATGAATAAAGGATTTTCCCCCTTCTTTTGCCCCCCTTAGCAACGAAATATTGCTACTTGTCTTTTTTGGTCAGGACTTTGAGGGTAATCAATGAAGATGTGTTTGTTATGGAGAACAAATGTTAAATTTTACCAAAATTAAATCAAAAGGCATTAAGGCAAGAGCACTAACCAAGATGACTGCTTTAATATTGTCGTCAGTTAAGGGAAGTTCAAGGTCTCCATCCTGTTGAAGCTTTAAAAGCACATCAATGAAGTCTTCTTCTGCTTCAAGCTCGCCTGTGCTTTTTTCCATTCTCTCTCTGTGCTCATCAACAATAATCTGAAGTATTCCATCAATCCTGTCATGCAGCTTCTCAAGTTTATGCCTCATTCCACTGATCAGATGAATCCATTTAACAGAAGGGTACACATCGGCAAGACAGAAACCTGATGCCAGCTTTGTACCTTCCTCCAAAACCGATTTAAGAGAATCTTGTTCTTTGAATTCTTTCCCAAGTGCTGCTTTTGAGATCACGGCAAATGTAAAAGAGGAAATTTTCTCCCTAAGATCGATAGGAAATCTTGAGCAAGGGTCAATGAATCTGATGAGATTTGAAACCTCCTCTTTCCTAATCAACTGGAATGATCTAACACGCTTGGCACTTAGAAGTTCTATCACACAAATTTTTCGGAGTTGTCTCCAATAGTCACCATATGGGGCAAAAGCAATGTCGGTAGAATCAGAAGTTACAATCCTGGTAACAAGAAGATGGGGCCTTTGGGCAAAATTGAGGTCGTGGGTTTTCATAACCTCTTTGGCAATTTGTGGCTATGAGACTACAAGCGTGGAGACTTGGCCAAGCTGTAGGTGCATGAGAGGCCCATATTTCTCTGCCAAGTCCCTCAGTGAGTGATGAGGAAGTGAACCAACAAGCTGGTGCAGGTTTCCAATTAGAGGTAGTTTCCATGGTCCTGGGGGCAGCTTTGGAGTTGAGATGTTGGGTTTGGACCTCTTACCTATTCTGAATAGCATGAATAAAAAGAGAAGAAAGGGAAAGAGGACAGAAGAGGAGGAGAACTCCATGATGATAAAAAGAAGGTAGCAATGGAGAAGATAATGCTGTTGGTTTCTTCGAAGAGTTGTTTTCAATTTCTCTTTTTCTTAAAAGGGTAAATAGGCAAGGACCAAATGGCCTGATTGGATTTGAACGGAAGACAGGAGAAAAGGCTTGGGTGGAAGTTGCAGCAACCACGGGTGCAAGTTGCTCCTTGATAAAAAATATGCACCAAAATGTATATACATGAATACTAAATATTATTTTATTAAATAAATAAATTTTAATTATTTTATTTTTACATTTGATTTAAGTTATTACCAAAAGCATAAAAACATAATTTTTTGTCTTTTTTTTTATATAATCTATATATTTATCAAATATAAAAAATATAAATATTAAAAAAATTATATATATTTTATTATTTATTTATACCATTGAATACATTTAAATTAAAATGAATCATAATTTTAATATTAAATATATTTTAAAATTAAACACGTTATCATATTATTGTTGTAAAATAATATTATGCAACTTAATAATAAATATACACTTATAAAATTTATATATATTTTTTAAAAAATAATTTTAAAATGTCTATTTTTATTTCGTAATTTTTTAAAAGTTTATTTTATCATATTTTCATAATTTTCATTAATTTTTATGTCACTAATATTTTGTGTCAAAATATTCTCCGTTATATTTCTAATATTTTCGATATATCCATAAAATCAAAGTACTAATATATCCATAATTACTGATATTTTCATCCTTATAAATAGTTAACATTGAATATAACTAAAGATGAAATCCATGATAACTCTTTGCTCCTTTAAAAACTAAAATTAAAAAGTAAAGTTAAATAATAAAATTATATTAAATTTTAGTCCTAACTAAAAATGTATGGCTTTGGTATACTTATCTTTCTTACCTTCTCATATATATCTCCACTTAATATTTTTTTGAATCTATTATCTTCACTTAATTTTTTTTTAATCCATCATGAATTCATTAGTTTATTTTTTTTTTTTTTAAAAATTAAATTTAAGATTTAACCTTTCCTTGTTTATTTTATTTTTCATTAATTCATTGTCTTAATATTAATTCTTCAAATAATTTTGAAGGCTTAAGACGTGTTTATTTTTTGGTTGAATAGAAAAAGTTGTGTTGATATAAACTAATATAACTAAAGTGAATTTATTATCAATGAGTTAAGTACAATTACTTTTACCTTAATAAAAAAAGCTAAATACTTTGACCTTTTCTATTCAGCCAAAAAAACAAACACCATTTTAATGCATTTTTTTATCATTTGATTTTTAGTTTAACTTTTTGTAATGTTAATAGTTTTTTCAATTTTCTTTTATTGTTAAGGTCTTCTTATTTTATAAAACTATAAGATAGGTTTTTAACTTTGTGTTTCTAGTTTTAATTATATATATATATATTTTTTATTTATTATTTATTTTAGAGTATATATTCATTAAAAGAGACACAAAGATAAAGTATTATAATAACCAATTGATATAATGTCAAGTGTGAAACTATTTTTAACCAATTGATATAGTTTTAGATTCCAATGTATTTTACATCTATAAAGTTCAAGAAGCAAGGAAACTTTTCTACAAGTAGTTTATAAATAAAAAAGTAGTATGATAAGAAATATTATAAATAGAATTTTCTCAAAAATTAAAATAAAATAAAATTGGGCCTTGCAAATAAAAAATATTTGATATACAATTTATATCAAAATTTAAATATTTTAGTAATTTTGTATTTAAAAGATGTTACAAAAATGTTTTAATAAAACTAAAATTTGATTTTTTTTCCTAGATAATTGAGTATAAGTGGATGTAAAACAATTTAAGATCATTTTAGTAAACATTTAGATGAATGAATACAAGCTTGTTAATAAGAACTTTTATAATTTTAATTTGAAGTCATTTTCTTGTTAATGGATTTTATATATTTAAAATAATTTACATTAATTACCATATCTTTAAGTTATTATTATTTTATAAATGTATCGATATATCGATATATCAATCAATATTTTGTTAAAAAGAATTTATTTCCTCAAAAGAAACTAGTTAACTTTATAATCAAAAGTAGCAAATTAGCTTCACCTTAAAAAGAGTGATGAGTCTAGCATATTCACTGAACATCTAAACCTTTCATCATTGAAACTTGCATCTTAAAAATGAAAATGCCATTTAAAAAAACAAACTTTATCATGAAAAGATAATATTCATGTACATCAGGGTAGACACCTGTTTAGCCTTATAGCACCCTAACCACAACATATTATCAATAGTCGACATCAATCATGATATCATCCTCATCTATTCCACCTCTAGTACAACCTCACAGAGGCTAAGGTCGAGTACAATGTCAAGGACGAGGGAGTACACCTCTAGAGCATGATGGATTAGTTTCTCATGTTACTGATTTTCCTCTTGATGATATTATAGCAAACCGAAGATACTAATGTCATTTTTAATATTCCAAGTGCTTCTGATGCTGCAAATGCTTCTAGTGTTCCAGTTGCTTCAATTGTTTTGATTGGTTCTAATGATCTCATTTCTTTTGATATGATTGCTTTTGATGTTCAGACTGCTTGTGATGTTCCGGTTGCTTCTGATGATCCAATTGCTTCTGATGTTTAGGTTATTTGTGATGTTTTGGTTACTTTTGTTGATCTGATTGCTTCTGATGTTCAAGTTGCTTGTGATGTTCAGGCTACTTGTGATGTTCCTTTAGATGTCCATATTACCTCTAATGTTGATGCTTTTAATGTGACTTACCAGATATGTCCAAGACGTAAGAGGAGAACTACTCCATGTGACACTTGAACTTAATTCCACATTACCTCTACATGTGTTGCTATTTTCTTTTTAGAATGACAAACTCTTTTATATTTAAGGACACTTGAGATTGCCATTGAACAATTGATGGTTGTATTGTAATTAAGATATAGTACATGATAGATATTGTTAGGTGTAGTTACATAATAGTCTTATGTTATCATTTTTTTTTTCCGGATAACATAAGGTTTTATCAAGTTTCCTTTTGTTTAACTATTAACAAGAAGTGGACTATTTATAGGGTTGGCTGGAAGATATGGTTTTTTTTTTCTTTATCACCTTTTTTCTTATTGTAGTACTTTGAACAATTTGTTTCACATTGTGCATTTCAACTTTGGTATAAAGATCAGATAATGGTTCTCATGATATCATTTTCCTTTGTTTTTAGCTTGACTAAGCACAAATGGAGGATGAAGAAATCAGTGAAGACGTTAGGAGATTGGAAGACAAGAACCTCCAATAGGTACTTTTGCATTGTAAAAGTTTTTAAAGCTCTTTTTCTCTCTCTAGATCTCCCCTTCACACCCTCTGTTGAAGCTGAGTCAACTGGAAGAAACACTTCTCCCTTTTTCCTACAAAAGATGTTCGAACAGGCTGTCTAAACACACCCTCCAAAGCTCAAGTCAGAAGATGAAAGCCAGCGTCAGAGGTTGCCCCTTTTTAGATGCTAAAAAGAAGACCCACTTTCTCTCCCTATGTATACGTGCGCGTACCTTGGTTTTGAGTTGGAGGAGAGTTTTTATAGGGTCTGGAATAGTGTCACCTCTGTGTTGTGATAACTTCTTGACTTTCGTAGTCATGATAGCAGCATAGTAGGTGATAGAGCAATCATCATCTTTTAGGCGGTTGACAGGGACCACTAATGAGGGCGATCTGATGGTTCTCCTGTCATTTCAGCCAGCAGGCGGTATGGTGCAGCGTGTGGCAAGCCACCTGCAGAAATAAGGTTACGTCCCATCGAGCGTGCTTATAGTGCAAGAAAAATGATTGCTCGAAGAAGTGGGCTAGGAGATCCACTCGGAATGCATCGTATGGCTTCAGAGGAACTCCACGTAACTAGCTATTAGTATATCCAATCCAGATTGGACATTCAGACCTGGTTATGTTCATCTTGACAGAAATAGGAGGATGCCACGTGGAACCAGGGTAGTCTGCCATGTAGTTATAAGGGGGAGCCCTTACAATGCCTCATTTTAACTTGATCGTTTCGTTCGGATTGAAATGGTGGGTTAAAACATTTTTCAAATCCCTTTAGCGACCACATGGAACGTGGTGGCGTCTAGGAGGGGCATTTATGGAGGGATATCGATATTGAAGTTGTTGCCAAGCAGCGTGTCACCTCGAGTGGTGTGTTTTTGGGCACCATGTTGTTTGGGTTTTCTAGGGAATTTGCCCCTATAAATAGGAAATTAATCCCTAGGACGCACATTTCTCGTGTCGTTTTTTTTTTTTGAGTTTGCTTTTCTTCTTCCACTTGTTCTGCACTTCCCATATCTAGGTAGCGAGTCTTGCCTTCGTGCTACAATACTTTTTCCTTAGTGATTTTTCGATTGGCTTATCTTGGCGCTCATGGATTGTCTCTGCAATTTGCTGTAAGTGCTTGCCAAGTACATTCTTCCTTCTTCTCTGGTGCTCTCGATTTCCCATTTCTCCTTGGTTACGATGTTGGTAGATGGAGACCCGACGTCCATCGAGAAGGTTACACATGGTGCCATATTTTTTAGTAATGAGCAATTCAACGCGAGGCTCCGCTTTCCTCTTCCGTCTCTTTTCAAGCAGTTCTTGCACTACACCTAAATTCTTCCTACCTACATTCATCCTAACATCGTCCTGGTGCTGATGGGATGCAGCATCTTGAACATGCTCTTCCATTTGGACCTCTCCCTACTAAAGGTTTTCTTCGTCTACACTATCAAGAAGGGCAAAAAAGATATCTTCAGCATGTTTGCCCATATTCTGTCCCTCCAACTAGTGATCGGTCTCCCTGATTCGAACAAGGGGAGAGCCAAATGACATGTATTGGTCCGGGGACCATGGGCTAGCCTAATAGAGCATCCGGAAAGGGATTTCCGCCCTAACTCTTCATTGAAAATTCCTGGTAGGGATGGCTTTGAGTGTCTTTTTCTCTTGCTTTTTCCTATTGAGTCGGTACTATTTGAATGCTAACATTTTATGTCTCAGTTGGTGTAGGCAAGAATAGAAGGGGTCGGCTGGTTGAGTGGGTGGACTAGAAAGCGTCATTTGCCCGTTTGAACAAGCTATTCAAAATTACTGCAAACAAAATGAACCATCAGACGTTTCTTATTGTCCGGAACCTGCTTGCGGTTATTCGGGAGCCCCAACCATATGTTCTTCCCATCATTCCTAGGCGGCTGCCTATGGTTGTAGTGCCCGGGGAGCATTTCATTTTGAATAACCTCATCTTCTACAAAGAGGCAAGCGAGGTGGATGCTAAGGCTCGCTAAGAGCACCTTGACCAGAGGGAGGAGAAGAAGTAAGAGGGAAAGCTAAGGAGGGCACCGGGTGAAAAGGGTCGGGCTTCATCGTCCGCGGTTTATCCTCTGGTTAAGAAGAATAAGAAGCCTAGTACGAAAACAACCAAGGCTTCGACTACGGTTTCTGCTTCTCCATCTACTTCTACTTCTTTCGCATCTACTTCAGCGGATAGTTCTGTCCAGGCTTTTGAGGGTAACTTCGACTTCTCGGACTTCGAACGAAGTGGTTTGGTTGCTTGCCTTTTCGAGCCCAAACTTGAGCCTATAGCCCTCAACATTATAAACGAGCCGGAAGTGGAGGACGACATGACAACTGATTTGAGAGTCGACTTCAAGGAGAGGCACCATAAATGTCTCCATGAGGCTATTGAAGTGGTAGCTCCTCCAGCCAAAAGAGCTTGCCCGGAGGGGGTTTAGGAGGAGCTTGCGAGAGATTTTGTCTCGATGCCAGTACCTCCACCGGATACTGCAGGGCTTAGCAGCGTGCCTGTTGCTCAGAAAGAGGCCGGTCGGGTTCCCGAAGGGGCTCCTGGTGGTGCCACCCCTCTCGAGGAGGCTTTGGACCAGAAGAACACCCCTACATCTGCTTCCCTTTCTAGTTGAGAAAAATGATGGAGATGCTGAGGCGAGTACCATGCTTTACTTACGCTGAACCGTCCTCCACAAAGATGTCGGATTTCTTTCCCCTTACCAAGAGGATTTCGGTGAACCTGGGTGGTGAGCCTCCCGTCTTCGTCTCAACTCGGCTTCTTTTCAGCACGCTTGAGTTTGTCGTCTCCCATATCCAGCAATTGCAGGACTGCATGGTGTAAGAGATCGCGGAAGTGGTAATCTCTTATACCTTTCTCATTCATGATAATGTACACTTCGGTATCTGGTACTAATTCTGCTATTGCTATTTTCTTCAGGTGGTGGCTGGGGTCCGCAACATGGTGAGTCAGTGTGCTATACTTTTTGAGCGACTAGAGGTTGCTGAGGCTATGCGAACTTTCATCTCCCATCGCATGAGCAGTGGTGAAGAACTGCGTGCAAAGTTGGAGCAAACGGAGAATGATCTTGCCGTTGCTTAAAAGGCTGCTGCGGAAAGAGCCAAAACTTTAAAGTTAGTCGAGGGGGAGAAGGAAACGATCCGCATCGAGCCGGACAAGTTGAGGGAGGAGGGTAGAGTCACAGAGGCCAAGCTCAAAAAGGTCGAATAGGAGAATGCCCAATGAAAAAGGAGATGGAAGAGCTTTGGACTGGACTTGTGGCCTAGAGGAAAAAGATGGAGGAACTTTAGATTGGGTTTGCAACTCAGAAGAAGGAACTGGAGGCCGAGTATCAAAAGCAAGTGGATGAAATGTATTTTTTCGGTTATCACTGCTGCATGAAGAAGAATGGCATTACCCAAGACATAACCTCCATTCCTTCTGATGACGAGGATGAAGTATCCGAAGGTTCCTCCTGACGAGAAGGCATTCCTCCTATGTTTGATTATGAGTGAACATACTTTTTTACTACCGGATAGTTTTCTTTTTGTCGTGATCGATTTGGATAATGATTTGTAAAGAACAATTTTTACATTTATAATCATAAGTGCAATATTCTCTTGCTCAGCTTTTGTTCTTCACTCTTTTTGCCTTTACTGATAGTACTGCTTTAGATTAGATACATTCCACGGACGAAGCAAAGGAGTTCTGTCCAACTTTTGCAAATGGTAAACCCCAATTTCACTGGCTTTTGAGACAATGTAAGGTCCTTTCCAGTTTGCCTGGAGCTTCCCGGTCCCTTTATTTGTTGTGTTTTCAAATACTTTTCTGAGGACAAGTGTCCCAACTTTAAAGGCACGGGGTCGGGCTTTTCGGTTGTAGTAGGCAACAACTCTTTGATGATAAGAGGCCATCCGAATGGATGCACTTTCTCTTACTTTGTCTGCCCAGTCCAAGTGTCTCCTAAGTTCCTGGCTTTCGTCCCTCTGACCCTACACGACTGTTCGGGCTGTGGGTATGCCTATTTTAGTGGGGATAACTGCATCTATCCCGTATGCGAGAGTGAAAGGAGTGTTTCCTGTTGGTTGTCCAAGTGTTGTCCAGTAGGCCCACAGGACGTCGGGCAACTCTTCCACCCACTTCCCTTTGGCTTTCTCCAGTCTTTTTTTTTTTTTTTTAATGTGGATAGTAAGGTTTTGTTTATTGCTTCCACTTGCCCGTTGCTTTGAGGGTACCATGGCGTGGAGTATAGGTTCTTGATTTTCAACTCCAAATAAAAAGTTCTGAGTATGATGTCAAATTATGGCTCATTATCAACTATAATCGTTTGGGAGATTCCGAACCGACAAATGATGTTCCAAACAAACTTTATGATGTCCTTGTCTTTGAGGTTAGCATAAACTTCCACCTCTACTCATTTGCTGAAGTAGTCGGTGGCCACAAGCAGAAATTTCTTTTGAGTGGCTGCGATGGGCAAGGGTCCCACTATGTCCATCCCTCACTACGTGAATGACTAGGGACTCGTTATTGGGTTGAGAACTTCGGATGACACACGTGGAATGGGTGTGTGTCTTTGGCATTTGTCACATTTCCTGACATAAGCTTCGTGTCTTGCTTCATGGTGGGCCAATAGTATCCCTACGAGTGGGCCCGGTGTGCTAGGGATTGGCCTCTTGCGTGATTGTCGCACACACTTTCGTGCAGTTCTGCTAACATATATTGAGCTTTCGTACTGTCTAGGCACCTGAGGTACGGGCCCCCAAAAGATTGCTTGTAGAGGCAATCTTCGATCAAGGTGAAACGGGAAGCTTGCACCCGGACCTTATGTGTATGTTTGCTATCTTCGGGCAGGTATCCCATCCAGAGGTAGTTCCCAATTTCATGTGTCCATTCCGTGCTTTCTTCTCTAGCATTACAAATAGGTGTGTCTACGATGGAGAAAGTGGGCTGGAGGTGGATGGGCAACAATATTGCTTCTTTCACGAGGAGTGTAGCAGTTACTCCTGCTAAGGCATCATCTTGTATGTTTTTTGTGCCGGGAATCCTCTTGATAGCCCATTCGTTCAGTTGATTCAGGGTGTCTTGTACTTTAGTTAAGTATTGAGACATGTGTTCATATTTGGTTTCATATTTCCCTTGGATATGCCCAACGACGAGTTAAGAGTCACTGTAGATTTCGAGCTTAAAGGCGGAAAGTGCAAGTGCGAGGTTTAATCCGAACAGGATGGCTTCGTATTCGGCCTCATTGTTAGATGCTGGAAACTTGAGCCGGATGGCCTGCTCCAGTTGCTTCCCAGTTGATGATCGTAAGAGGAGGCCTACCCCGGACCCTAAGGACCGAGAGGCTCCATCGACGTATAGAGTCGACCATCCCTTCTTGCTTGGCTCTTTGTGTTGAGGGGGTTGCTGGGGAACCTCTGCTATGAAATCAGCCGTGACTTGTCCTTTAATGGACAACCTAGGCTGATATTCGATTTTGTACTCACTCAATTCTATGGCCCATTTTAGCATCCTTCCTAATAGATCAGGTTTGTGCAAGATACTTCTGAGGGGTTGGTTCATGAGCACAATTATTGGATGAGCTTGAAAATAAGGGCGAAGTTTTTGAGCGGTGCTTCTCAAGGCTAAGATCGTTTGCTCATTCTTCGAGTATCTGATTTCCGTGTCGGCCATCGCTTTGTTGATATAGTAAACAGACCTTTGTTCTTTATCTAATATGCAGTGAAATAGAATAGTGTTGACTGTCCAGTCGAAAACTGCTAAATACATGTACAACTATTCGTCGGGCTGAGAGCTACTTAGAATGGGTGGTTATGTGAAGTAATGTTTGATTCCTTCAAATGCAAATTGACAGTCTTCCGTCCATCCTATCACGCTGGCTTTCTTCAGCACCAGGAAGAAGGATCTTAGTTTGTCTATGAACTGGGCTATGAAGCGTCATAGTGTAACGAGTCTGCCGGTAAGGCGCTGCAACTCCTTTTTACTGCTAGGGGTAGATGTCTCCATGATAGCTTTGATTTGATCTGGGTTGACTTATATCCCCATTTGAGTGACCATAAATCCCAAGAACTTGACTGCACTTACCCCGGAGGCGCATTTGGACGGATTGAGCTTCATGTCATACTTTCTCAACAAGTGAAAGACTTCTTCTAGGTGTTGGTCATGTTCGTCCTTGGTTTTGCTTTTGACTACGATGTCATCAATGTATATCTCCACAATGTGCCTGATTAGAGGCTTGAAGATTTTGGTCATCGGCCTTTGGTAGGTGGCTTCAACGTTCTTGAGTCCAAACGACATGACCTTGTTGCAATAGAGGTCGTGTGGTGTTATGAAGACGATTTTTTCTTCATCTGTGGGGGACATAGGAATCTGATGGTACTCGAAAAAGGCATCTAGGAAAGAGAGCATGCTGTGTCTGACGGTGGAATCCACTATTTCGTCTATCCGTGGTAAGGGAAAGCTATTTTTGGGGCATGCGTCGTTGAGGTTAGTGTAATCGACGCAGACTTGCCATTTCCCCATTTTTTTGGGGACTACTACCATGTTTGCTAACCAGTTTGGATACTCAACATCCTTAATGAATCCGACTGCTAGTAACTTATCCACCTCATTTTGAATGATTTTTTGCCTTTTCAGGTGAAATTGTCGGACCTTCTGGTGGATAGGTCTTGACGATGGTAGGATGTTAAGTTGGTGGGAGGCAATTGGTGGGTGAATTCTAGGCATGTCAGAGTGTGTCCATGCGAAAATATCTTTGTTTTGTCGAAATGTCCCTTTGAGGCACCATGCATCGTTTGGTTGTAAGAGGGAACTAGCATAAGTAAAGTGACCATCTTCCTTTGAGATCTGAATGGTCTGCAAGGGATCGGCTACCGGGGGATCCTTATCCGTCGGGTACTGTAATTGCTATTGGTCGGACCCGTTTGCTTGTTCAGGGTGAGATCTGTGATCAGCACTGGGCCTGGCCTTCCGTGCTACTTGGTAGCATTGATGGGCTACCATCTGGCTACCATAGAGATTGATCTGCCCGTCTTCAGTGAGATAACTCCATCTGATGATATGTGGAAGGGATGACTTTCATGCCATGCAACCATGCGCGTCCCAATATGGCATTGAATGGGGATATGTCCTCTACCACTGAGAACTGCACGTTAAAGGTAACAGGACCGACTTGGACTAGTAACACGATGTTGCCTAGGGATGTTGTAGAAGCCCCATTGAATCCTGACAATATCCGCCCAGGATTCTCCAGATTGGAGAGCATAAATCCCATTTGTTTGATCACAGATACCTGTAGGAGGTCTGTTGAGCTACTCGGATCAACTAGGATTCGTCTCACATCGAAGTCACTGATTCCCAATGTCAGGATAAGGGCATCTTAGTGAGGTTGCAATATTCGATTGGGGTCCACTAGGGGAAAACTGATTATCCCATCTATTGGGTGAGCGCTCTCTCTGGTCAGTCCAGGCCTAATGGAGCTAACCTGCTCTCATACAGAGGCGGCTTGTAGCAGCCTTTGTCTCTTTCATTTGGACATGTATTCTTCGTCCAATGGGCCACCATGGATATAGTTTATCACGACCCTAGGAGCAACGGAAGCTGTGGGGGACGTGGTGGCTAGATTTTGGGATGTTTCCCCACTTTTAACTCGGGACGTATTGTTTCAAGTGTCCAACTTTTATGAGTTTTTCCACCAAGTAGCGGAGACTCTTACATTGCTCCTTAGTATGTCCGTGTTCTTTGTGGTAGGCACATTTTCTGTTGCAGTCTCTCTTGGTCGAGTCCATTTTTAGGGGCTCTAGCCACCTAAATTCAGACAACTCGTGGATCATAGGGAGGAGTTTCTCATATGACACATTGAGGAGGGTGAGATTAGACTGCTCTGGTTGGTGTTATTCGCCTTGGCCTCTACTTGGTTGCCTTCGTTGGCTCATGGGTTTGGGATTCCTAATCATGTCGTTCTTGGCTGACTGGCCAGTGACCGAGATCTGTTGTGTGGTTGCGCGTGCATCGTCTTCTAGCATAGAATATTTGTTCACCTGCCTAAACAGATCGTCCATGGTCACAGGGGGCTTTTTGGCAAGGGACTCGAAGAATGACGTGCTCGGGCAGATGCTCTGTTTAAAGATTTGGAGGATAGCGTCCATGTTGTAGGATTCTACTTGGAGTACAACTTGCTAGAATCGTTTCACAAATTTCCTCAGCGATTCATTCTCCTGCATTTTTATATTTTGCAGGGTGTTGATATTTTGCTTATGTCGTGCTGAACATAGATACTGCCCCACGAAGGCCTCTGATGGATTCCGAAAATTATCAACAGAATTTATCGGGAGGCGGTGGAACCATAAAAGAGCCTGACCTTGGAGGCTAGTGGGGAAGACTTTGCATAACAACGCGTCATTCCCTATATCCAGGGTCATGAGTTGTTTGTAGTGCATGATACGATCAAATGGGTCGTTGGATCCATCATACGCAGAGAATTTTGGCATGATGAACCCTCTTGGAGGTTCATAACTGATAATGCGAGAGGTGAAAGACGTGGAGAGCATATCATCTAGCTGCTTGCTAATGGAGCCGGGGGGGCCTGTATTTACTGCCTCTCCCCTGGTTCGCTGTAGTGGTTGGTGTAGAGAACAGTCTGGCATGATGGGTGTAGTTGAGGGGCCAGGATACGCCTCTTGGGCTGTAGTTGCACACGGTTTCTCTATACCAGGTGTTTGTGGCCCTAATTTTGTGCACATCGCGTCAGACAACTGGGACTTCCTACCACATCGCCTCTTGGATGAGGTATGAGTGGAGTCCGAGCTTTCATCTTGTGGTGCATGATAGGATGCCAGGGGTCTTTCATCAGGCCACACATCGGGCGCGTCAGGGAGGGGCTTTGTGTTTCTAGGATATGTGGCCTTCTAGTTCTGCCTGGAGTTCGTTCATTGGTTCCTCGGTTGCCGGTCGTGAGAAGGGCCTAATGAAGACTCCTGAATCCTCAACACATCGTTCTCTTCCCTAAGTCTCCTCGTTTCTTGGAGCAGGACCTATACTTGTCGCTCGCTTTCTCGTTGGCATCTTTCCATACTCTCACGCTAGTTAAAATAGCCTTCATCACCCATGGTTGATGACCGACTCCTTGAGGGTGTGGACATCTTCGTTTACTAGTTCCCACATACGGTGCCAATGTTGATGTTGAGTCAATTGGAAGAAACGCTTCTCCATTTTTCCTGCAAAAGATGTCCGGATAGGCTGTTCGGATATACCCTCCGAAGCTCAATTCAGAAGATGAAAGCCAGCGTCAGAGGTTGCCCCCTTTTAGATGCTAAAAAGAAGACCCACTTTCTCTCCATGTGCATACGCCCGCGTACCTTGGTTTTGAGCTGGAGGAGAGTTTTTATAGGGTTTGGAATAGTGTCACCTCTATGTTGTGATAACTTCTTGACTTTCGTAGTCATGATAGCAGCATAGTAGGTGACAGAGCAATCATCATCTTTTAGGCGGCTGTCAGGGACCACTAATGGGGGTGATCTGATGGTTCACCTATCATTTCAGCCAGTAGGCGGTATGGTGCAGCGTGTGGCAGGCCACCTGCAGAAATAAGGTGATGTCCCATTGAGCGTGCTTCTGGTGCAAGAAAAATGATTGCTCAAAGGAGTGGGCTAGGAGATCCACTCGGAATGCATCGTATAGCTTTAGAGGAACTCCGCGTAACTGGCTATTGGTATATCCAATCTGGTTTGGACATTCGGACCTGGTTAAGTTCGTCCGGACAGAAATAAGAAGATGCCACGTGAAGCTAGGGTAGTCTACCATGTGGTCATAAGGGGGAGCCCTTACACCCTTCATCCTCAAACCTCCATTTCCTTACTCCATCCCTCATTCCCTTTTAATATGCCTTTGTTTGCATGTTTGACCTGCATCTCAAGACAATTCATATAGATGTTTTTTTATATAAATTCCTAGTAGATCTAGACCAGGTATAGGAACAAATTTGATCATGCTATATGTATAATGACATTGAATTCCTAGCTTGCAGTGAAGTAAAACTTGTCTTAAGGAGCTCATGGAGTAATTTGTAAATTTGATCAATGGATGCTTTAAATACTTGATATTTTAGGTTTCAGTAAGCTTCTGTTTGTTTTCAATTTCATTAATTCCATTTGTTTCTCTTCTTTTTCTGTAGAAAGTGCAAACTGAGTTGTTAGTGGTATATGCAAACCAACTGCTTGAAAATGAGTAATCTGGTTACCATGCCTTGCTCAAAGATGACAAGGTATTTTGTAGAATCCCGTTAGTTGATTTTTTAAAAAATTTGTGCTCTGGTGATTTTCAAACAAATCATATATAAATGGTTTATTTATTTTTGTATTAAGTGGATGATTTCTCCAAGATATATAGGCACTACCATAAAATACCTCAAGGCTTGGAACCTGTTTCTAGCATGTTTGTACAAGTTAGTTGGTTTATTCTTCAAAAAAGAGCATATGCTATATGATCATTTTGACTTGCGCAAACTTTTGAGAATTTCCATGATGCATCGTGTTACTAATGAGGGTCTTGCCTTAGTCAATTAGGCTATAGATGCTGCAAACAACTTGGTTTAGTATCTTGATCCATCTTTCTTCAACCCAATAAAATTTTCATGCACTTATCTTAAAATATTTTTGTCATTTTTTTAATTTAAATTTTATAAGCACTGATTTTTCTTGAGTGGATGTTGCTGAATACATTTTGCTTTTGACATTTAGTGTTAAGTTGAAGATCATACATAAGTGTTCAAGGATTTTAATTTTATTCTCGATGTGATGTAAGAAAAAATTTCAACTAACTGAAATCAAATTGAGTACTAGGTTGAAATTGAGAACATAAAATTTAATTTTATTCCCAGGTCAATTAACTTCTGCTCAACTTTGTATAGCTACTTCTTCAATTCCTACCTTTTATTATTTATTTTACTCTAACCATGTTCAACATTTATTGATTTGAATAGCAACTCTTTAATTATTATAGGTGGTAGGAAGTTTTTTTTTGCTTCTAAGCAATTGTTCTGGAAAATGCCTTGGGCACAATGTATTGAATTTTGAGTTTCATTCCTCAGAAGTTTGTAGTCCATTTTTTATTACTCAACACTCATTAATGTTTTGGCTTAAGTGTGGATCATGCATCTCACCAATGCTAATTAGGTTTTCAATCTAGCTAATTAGCATTGATTTTTGGGCACATCAAAGAATTGCTTACAAACATAAGTTGCATAATTTTCTATTGCTTTCATTTCTCATTGTTGTGATGAATTAGGAAAACATAATGTAAGAGCATTTGTTGTAAAGTTGTTGGGTTTCAAAATATGACTTGTCTTTAGCTTGTTTATATCAGATAGGCAAGTTGTTCCTCAAGTTTATCCTACTGCATTCTAAACCAGTGCTGGTTCCAAACAACCATCACTAATTTGGTTAGTTAGTTTCAAGTTTTGTCAACAACATGAGAAACTTTTGAAAGTGAGGTTTGGATGATGGAATTTTCTGGTTTATTGATTTGTCATGAATTTGGGATTTCTATAGATTCTAGGCATGAGAAATTAACAATGGTCATATTGGGGGATGCATGTAGATTACTTGACTTGTTTAACCATGAGAAATTCTGTCTTTCCAAGAATCCATTGCAACTTGTTACATAGAATTGTCTAGTTTGCCAATAGTTCATTTCCTAGATAATTGGTTTAAAAGTATTTGGAATTTGTTGTAGAGCTTCAAAAAGTACATGACCTTCAAAAAGGATTACATTGAACTACTCTTGTATCTCCTAAGAGGGCTTGTCAAGGATGCACTGCACCTTGAAGAAATTGTATTTGGGTTAAGTTCAAGACTTACCCATATTGATGTGAAAGTGGAGGAGTTGCAAAGCAAGGTAATGAAATTAGAACTCTTCTTCATTATTGTCATTATATAATTCAATTGAATGATTGTATGACCATCCTAACTTTTGGAACTAGTTTCATTTTCAACAGACACAGGATTATGAAATCTGTTATTTTAAACCATTCTTTTCAAACACTCAATTCTCTAGAGCCCACTTTGAGTTGGATGTAGAGCGGGGTGTGATAAGGCATCACCTTGCAAAATGATGGCAAAATATAACTAAATTAATACTCGGACAATGGAGTTTGCAAAGCAAGCAAAGTTAATGGTCCCAAATTGTCTTGGTTATTAAGATGAAGCAAAGTGGAATTCTACATTAACCCAGATCTCATCGGTTCTTTAATACATTGAAATTAAATAGGATTTCTATTTGACATACAAATTACGGTGATTTGAATGGGGATGGGATTAGTATGAATGATGGGTACTGAAGTAAATTTTAGCAATTAAACATTTCCCACTTGGTTTTAATAAGTTTTACAGGTAAAGATAGAAAAATCTTTGGTAAATGGCAAGAATGCAAATTAAATTGGGGCGGCTGCTTGTTTCCTATTTCATCTGAAATGTGATGCAACTAAGCTTCCTAAGCAAGGCAATTATTCCATAAAAGGGCTAGAGGGTGTGCTTCAATTTGCTTCAAGATGATACCAAAATGATGGTTAGTTATGGTGGGGGAAAATCAGAGTTTAATATTCCATCTAAGACTATTACACTAAACATTTTACCAAAATGTGATATTTGACTGGTAATAACATTTTGATGGATCCTATCTAGTTTATTGGTAATAACTAGTGGAAAAATTTTAGGATAAGTTTTGTTATTGTTTTAAAATTTATATATAGATAATAGATATTAACGTGTAATGGTTGAGAGTGTACATTTATGAAATTTTATTTATCAATTTGAGTCTGGTTGATTCGAATAAAAGATCTTAGTTACTTAATAGAGGTATGCATTAATAAAAGCCCATACGTGAACTCGTCTATCGGAAAGACAAATTCCAATTTTACAATGAACTCGTCTTTTCAACAATTTTATACTAAACTCATCTATTGAAAAGACGAGTTCTAATTTTTCACTAAACTCGTCTTTTCAACAAACGAGTTCTAAATTTTACATTGAATTCATCTATTGAAAAAATGAGTTTCAATTTTACATTGAACTTGTCTATTCGATAGATGAGTTTTGAATTTTATATTGCACTCGTCTATTAAAAAGATGAGTTTCGATTTTACACTAAACTCATCTTCTTAATAGGTGAGTTTTGAATTTTACACTAAACTTGTCTAATAAAAATACGAGTTCTTATTTTACACAAAATTCATCTTTTCAATAGATGAGGTGTACGTGGAATCCCACTTAGGGTAAATTGCCCTAGTTTTATAAATATTTTGGGGACAACAATATTTTAATAAATAATTTTAAAAAATCATGTACTTTTGTAGAAACCCCACTATCTTTGTGTGCACGTGGCAATGAGCTAGAGATGGAGAAGAAAGCCACCTTTAGTAGGGTCAATATGTTCATTAATGCTGTCTATTCATATTTTTATATGATCTCAATAAATCCTATGACAAAAATACACTGTGCTATAAGATGTCATTTACGTATAGATATAGAAAACTTAGCCTCTGAATTATTATTGTTTATTGAACACAGTTTACATTATTAAATATTCTAGAAAAAGTTGAAAGAGGCAGGAAACAACCTCTGCAGCATTATTGCATTACATCACAGCGGCTTCCGGAGCATTCTTAATATAAACTTAGTGCGGAGTAGGAATCCTTCTTCTGGGTGGTCTCACCCAACAGTCAATGGACTATAAGGAATGGGAATTAAGTGCAGATTATGTTTTTTTCTAACTGCTAACCCATGAACCTCAGTCATGTCTAGATCCTCAGGCCTCATTCCATTGGGAAGTTTCCAGTCAAAATGGAACAGCAACTGGGCTAGTGGCAGCTCAATCACAGGTATGCCAAACAGTATGCCTGGACATATCCTCCTTCCACTACCAAACGGAATAAACCCAAAATCAGCACCCTTGTAATCAATTGAACTATCAAGGAATCTCTCTGGGTAAAATCTCTCAGCTTCAGTCCAACAATCGGGGTACCGTCCAATTGCCCATGCATTAATGACCACTCTGGTCTTCACAGGTACCTCATATCCATTAATCTTACACTTCTCCCTACATTCCCTTGGAAGCAACAATGGGAAAGGAGGGTGTAGCCTCAAGGTTTCAGAGATTACCGCTTTTAAGAATTTCAATTCATCAATACCCGCTTCATCCACATTCCCTTTTCCATCAAAGACCCGCCTTACCTCAGCTTGTGCCTTCTTCATGACTTCAGGGTTTTTCATCATTTCCGCCATTGTCCACTCCACTGCTGTCGATACCGTATCCCCTCCCCCACCGAAAATGTCCTGAAAAACAATGAATGAACTATGGATCAGTGACTTTAACAAAATAAAATCAAAATGCGTCAAGGCAAGAGTACTAACCAAGATTACTGCTTTAATATTGTCGTCGGTTAAGGGAAGTTCAAGGTCACCATCCTGTTGAAGCTTTAAAAGCACATCAACCAAGTCTTTCTCTTCTTCTAGCTTGCTTGTTGTTGTTTTCATTCTCTCTCTGTGCTCATCGACAACAATCTGAAGTATTCCATCAATCCTCTGCTGCACCTTCTCAAGTTTATGCCTCACTCCGCTAACCAGGGGAATCCATTTAACAGAAGGGTACAAATCGGCAAGACAGAAACCTGATGCCAGCTTTGTGATTTCCCCCAAAGCCGCTGTCAACGGGTCATGGTCTTTGCATTCTTTCCCCAGTGCCGCTCTTGAGATTACCGAATATGTAAAAGCCGAAATTCTGTCCCTCAGATTGATTGGAAATCTTGAACTAGAGTTGATGATTCTGATGAGTTTTGAAACCTCCTCCTTCCTAATCACCTGGAATGATTTAACACGCTTGGCACTGAGAAGTTCGACCACACAGATTTTCCGGAGTTGCCTCCAGTAATCACCATATGGAGAAAAAGCGACGTCAGTAGAATCATAAGTTGCGATCCTGGTAGCAAGAAGATGGGGCCTTTGGGCAAAGTTGATGTCATGGGTTTTCATAACCTCTTTGGCAATCTCTGGCGATGAGACTACAAGCATGGAGACTTGGCCAAGTTGTAGGTGCATGAGAGGTCCATATTTCTTTGCCAAGTCCCTCAGTGAGTGATGAGGAAGTGAACCAACAAGTTGGTGCAAGTTTCCAATCAGGGGTAGCTTCCATGGTCCTGGAGGCCGCTTTGGAATAGAGATTTGGGGTTTGGATTTCTTACTTACTTTGAATAGGATAAATAGAAAGAGAAGAAAGGGAAAGAGGAAAGAAGAGGGAAACTCCATGGAGAAAGCAGTGAAGTTGATGCTGTTGGTTTCTCAGCACAAGCGCCATCTTTGGTCACTTTATAAACACTTCAAATTAACCACTATTTTTTTCTTCTCGACTGCATCCGCCAACCCTCTGAGTCCCCATCATTCCTTCGAAAATGAGCAAAATATCTTGAAATCCTAAGGCAGATCATATGTTAATTGGAACATCTAGTCACATTGAAAACCAATTTCAAAATGGGTGGGCAATCGCCTTTTTTGACCAATAACTTGTCAGTATGTTATTTCATGTTGTGTCTTAGGATCTTTAGAAATTGATGGTATAAAATTGGTTTGAAGTCTATGAAGACGTGCATGAACAAAATTACCCCTATACTTATCGAACTATGTACTCTTTAATTTTAATGGTAGAATTTATTTTTAATTAAAATTTTAACACAAACTTTTTTATTTAATTTTAGTTGGAGTAAGGTTTGGATAGTGTCAAAGTTATAAAGATCGAAAAATTTTTAGAAAATGTTTATTATCTTTGTAACACTTGAATAATAAAATTTTTCAAGTTTTAAAAATGTTATAAGTATTTTTTAAAATTATTGTCAAACGGATTTTATGGGCCTGTTTGATAGTGATTTAAGAAATCGCTTCTAATCTTTCGAATGCTTGAAAATTTTATATTATAAGTATAAAAAATACTAGAAACGCTTTCAAATAGAAGATATTCTTGTAAGTAGATTTTCTATTATTATAAAGGAAATATCTTATTATAAGAACTTCTTTTAGGAAAAGGCATCTTTGACAATTATACACTTAGTTTCCTATATGGAATCTTCCTGTGTAATTAGGGGAAAAAAAAAAAAAGATTTTGACCAAAATAGTGAGAGTTTCTTTTTGAGTATAATTTGAGGCTTTGAGATTTGAGGGCTCTAGGATTGTAATCTCCTTCAATAATAATGGAAGTTATTCTTTGTTTTTGCCCATAGATGTAGGTTTGAGGTCAAATAACATAAATCATTGTGTGTTTTGTTTTCATCATTTTATTATTTTCTCCTTATTATTATATTTTGTTGTTGTTTTTCACTACAAATTGGTATTAGTGCTTAGGTTGTTAAACCTAGAATGACGACAAAGTTTAAGGTTAAGAAGTTTGATGGAAGATACAATTTCAATTTGTGGTGTTAAGATGCATGCCTTATTGGTTTAATAGTGGTTATCCAAAGCATTGAAAGGTAAATAAGTTCTACCAACAACGATGTTTGATAAGAGAAGGATGAACTTATGGAGAAAATGCACAATGTTATTCTCTAGATTACCTACATCAGGAGGGTTTGAACCATGCAGTTCTAGTATGCAAGACAATGTCATGGGCTATTGTGGACCCTGCATTTCGGCTCATGCGTTTCCCACTCAATGGCGAGCTCGATTTTTGTTTTGAAAAATGATTTTATTGTTGATTAAGAAAATGACTTGGAGTCGCCACTTATTTTTGTTTTATTTTTAAAAGGGTAAACAAAATAAGAAAGAAAACCCTAAGTGCGACTCCTTATTTTGGAAAAGGTGATCTACGAAAAACCGGATCGGGGTCGGGGGTCAGGTTACTTATCGGGAAGGTACGGTAGAAGACCATAGCACCCCTCTAAGTCCCTAAAGTCGGGTCTCTACTAATAAAACGAAGCTGACATGACAATCAGTAGGAAAAATCAATGGATACTCACCTAAATCATGCACAATATGGGAAACAAAACACGCAATAGAGATTGACCAGAATGAGAGTAGATGCATACCTCGGCCACGAGCCACAATGCGCTATCAAGAAACGGGATTAGTGCAAAATTAATGAATACAAAATATAGCTCATGCATATCGGGGTACAAACGGAACTCAAGCAAAATACATTAAGCACGATGATTTACGATCAACAAGGATCAAACCTGGGGCCCCCACCAAAGCCCAATTTTTCATTCATGAGCTAGTCTCACAAATCCCGTGTTTTGGAACTATGGAGAATTCATTATTGCTTACCAGAAGATTATTTAGGAACTGAAAGGAGATTAAAACTATTCGAGTGAAAACCGGATCTCGGGAGTTTATTTGAAGATTAGAGTATTTGGAATTAAATTTAAAATATTAGAGCCTCGGTAATTAAAATGAAATTTGCCAAAGAAAATGAGAAATGAACTTTAGGGAATTAAACCGGACAGATATAGACTTTGAAGTTGAATTTGTAATAATAATAATAATAAGGAATGAACTTTAGGAAATTGAACTGCGAGAATATAGATTTTTAATAATAATAAGAAGAAATGAACTTTAAGAAATTAAACGGCTAGAGTATAGATTTTTAATAATAATAATAATAATAATAATAATAATAATAAGATTCTGAAAGTTTGGATTAACAATAATAATGATTCAAGAGATTAACCTGCGAGAATATAGATTTTTAATGATAATGATAATAATGATAATAATGACAATCACAATAATAATAATAACAATAATGACAATAATAACAGTAATAACAATAATATCAATAATAATTCTAAGGATAATAATAATAGAAATAACAACGATGATAATAATAATGACAATAATAAGATTTGGAAAGTTGAATTAATAATAACAATGACTATGGTGATAATAATAATAACAGGATTTTGAAAAAGTTGAATTAACAATAATAATAATAATAATAATAATAAGATTCGAAAAATTGAACAAATAATAATAATGACAATGATAATAATAATAATAATGGTAATAATAATAATAATTGATAATAATAATAGCAATAATAATAATTAATAATAATAATATCCGTTAATAATAATAATAATAATAATATCCGCTAATAATAATAATAATACTAGTTAACTACAATAATAATAATAATAATTAAAATTTTGAAAGTTGAATTAAAGATAATAATTATAATAATAATAGTAGGATTTGGAAAATTGAACTAATAATAATAATGACAAGGATAATAATAATAATAATAGTAATAACAATTATAATGATAATAGTTAATAATAATAATAATAATAATAATAATAATAATAATAATAATAATAATAATAATAAAAAAAAAAAAAAATAACCCTAGCAACCTAGCCAAGTCCAAGCCCAACATAAGCCCAAGTCTAAGTCCAACATTAAAAGGGCTTTGGGCTCATCTCAAGCCCAACATCCATCAGCAATGCCACCTCAATCTTCAAGCCCATCAAGACCAAATTTTTCCACCTGGGCAATGTCTTCAATCAAGGAGTTCCCAACGAAGGTGTCGGTGATGGTGGAGATGCGTAGCTTTCGAAGCCATGGCACCAACCGGTGGACGTCTCCGCTGATGGCGCCGTCGACCACGCCGGGGGAGCAGTTGAAGAGGACGGCGAGCAGGCCGCCGTCGACAGTCCTAGAGAGAGACGTCCCGAATCGGAGCAGCAGCGCTGAACTCCTAAGGTGGCTCCGGCGAGGTCTGTCGGGAATGGAAGGCTTGCTTGGCTGCTGTCCGCTCCCAGCCACTGAAGAGGACTTGCGCGCATGGAGGTGTGAGTGATGGTGGATACGCGGGCATAGAGAAAGAGAAGGTGGTGAGGGGTGGGATTGGCATGGAGATGGGTGTTTGCAGGAAGCGAAAAAAAACAGAGCAAGCATTTTTCCTTTGGGGTCTTGGATACCCACAGCAAGTCACCAAAAATAATTAAAAGAGAACCTTACTTGAATATTCCACCGCGTCACCTTCCTCTCTCTCGTCTGAATCTCCTCTGGAACCCGCCAGCCTTCCTTCCTTTTCTCCTCCTTTCTCCCTCGCAAAAGGTCCCCTGCCCTCCGGTATTTTCTTTCCCGCTCTTTTCTTGACAGCCAACCACCTACTCTCTGTCTCGCGTCCCATCTCGCCGCCACCTCCAGCTTGATTTCCGGGGTGGTCAGAAGAGTAAACGTAAAATAATAAAAAATAAAAATAAAAAAAACCGTTCTGGGGGGTCTACAAATATGCCCATCTTCGGTAGAGTTCACGAGTGTAAAGGATATGAACACTGAAGTGAAAAGCAAGTGTGAATAGTGAGTGTAATGAAGTGAGCTCTACCGAAGAATCAAGGAGACCCCATAAGGACGCCAATGAGACACGAACGAACAACGAGGCTCTAATCCTAAAAGGAAATGAAGTCTTAAAATGTCTCTAAAGCCACACTAACCTAGGCTCCCTTTAAAACGTCTCCAAAAGTGACTCGAGAGACCATGACTAAGATGAGTAACGGTCAAACCACTCTAAAGTACAAGAAATAAAGTGCCCGAAAGGAGACTGTCCAGCATAAACCACAGGAAAACAACAGGTGCAGGGTGCTCAATAACATGACAGAAATACGTATTGTGAACTCAAAGGGCATCGTCATGAGCAGTGAAGAGGGAAATCTAGAAGAACAATGACGAATAGGTGGTAAGCACTGGGCAAAAAGTGAGGAAAACGAGGATAAATGCAAACCCATGAAGGTAAGACGCGCGATGCCAGTGAATATGAATGTCGGAGACCATGACTTTGAATGATATAGCTGAGGAGAAGTGACTCTGAACGTCAAAACACGAAAAGGTGATGACTCAAGGTGCCTGAAGGGATATGTACAATGGCTCTGGACGCCAAACTAAAGAAAGATGGTGGCATCGAATGCCTGAATGAGTATGAAAAATGGCTCTGAACGCCAAAACTAAGAGAGAAAGTGACTCTAAAACGCATGAATGAGCATGAAGAATGGCTTTGAACGCCAAACTACGAAAGATAGTGAATCAAAATGCATGAATGAGTACGAAGAATGGCTCTGAACGCCAAAAGCTAAAGATAGTGGATCAAAATGCATGAATGGGTACGAAAAGCGGCTCTAAATGCCAAAACTAAGTGATGGCTATGAACGCCAAAACTGAGAAAAGCGATAATAGCTCTGAACGTCAAAACAGAGGAGTGATTATGGCTCCGAATGCTAAGACTAGAGATGTCGATGGCTCTGAACGCTGACTGAGAAGTGATGACGGCTCTGAACGCCAAACTGAAAATAGTGATGATGGCTCTAAACGCCGAAATAGAGGAGTGATGAAGGCTCTGAACGCCAAACTGAAAATAGTGATGGCTCTGAGCGCCAAAACTGAGAAAAGCGATAAAGGCTCTGAACGCCAAAACAGAGGAGTGATGATGGCTCCGAACGCCAAACTGAAAAGCGATGAAGGCTCTGAACGCCAAACTGAAAATAGTGATGATGGCTCTAAACGCCGAATGGAAAATAGTGATGAAGGCTCTGAATGTCGATC
Source organism: Vitis riparia (assembly GCF_004353265.1). Lineage (NCBI taxonomy): Eukaryota > Viridiplantae > Streptophyta > Magnoliopsida > Vitales > Vitaceae > Vitis > Vitis riparia. The sequence continues at coordinate 3,321,088 of NC_048438.1, read as the reverse complement.
CGAAAATCGATGAAGGCTCTTAACGCCAAACTGAAAATAGTGATGATGGCTCTGAATGTCGATCTGAAAATCGATGAAGGCTCTGAACGCCAAAACTGAGAAAAGCGATAATGGCTCTGAATGCCAAAATTGAAAAGTGATGATGGCTTTGAACGCCAAACTGAAAAGCGATGAAGGCTCTGAACGCCAAACTGAAAATAGTGATGGCTCTGAATGCCAAAACTGAGAAAAGCGATAAAGGCTCTGAACGCCAAAACAGAGGAGTGATGATGGCTCCGAACGCCAAACTGAAAAGCGATGAAGGCTCTGAACGCCAAACTGAAAATAGTGATGAAGGCTCTGAACGCCGAATGGAAAATAGTGAAGAAGGCTCTGAATGTCGATCTGAAAATCGATGAAGGCTCTGAACGCCAAACTGAAAATAGTGATGATGGCTCTGAATGCCAAAACTGAAAAACGATGATGGCTCTGAACGCCAAACTGAAAATCGATGAAGGCTCTGAACGCCAAACTGCAAATAGTGATGGTTCTGAACGCCAAAACTGAGAAAAGCGATAATGGCTCTGAATGTCGAAACAGAGGAGTGATGATGGCTCCGAATGCCAAGACTGGAGATGTCGATGGCTCTGAACGCTGACTGAAAATAGTGATGGCTCTGAACGCCAAAACTGAAAAGCGATGATGGCTCTGAACGCCAAAAAAAGTGATGGTGGCTCTGAACACCAACTAAGATGTGATGATGGCTCTGAATGCCAATCTGGGAATGTGACTCTGAACGTCAAACTGAGGAGTGATAATGACGGCTCCGAACGCCAAAAAAAAAGTGATGGTGGCTCTGAACGCCGAACTACAAAGAAGTGATGGCTCTGAACACCAACTAAGATGCGATGATGGCTCTGAACGCCAATCTGGGAATGTGGTGATGATGATGGCTCTGAACGGCGAAACTAAAAAGTGAGGGTGGCTCTGAACGCCGAACTACAAGGAAATGATGAGAGGGAAATATGCCCCAGTGTGGCATGCCACTGCAAATCTCAATTCGCTGGAAGGGTCTGAAAGAGACTCTATAAGCCCTAAAGGACGCTCTGCTAGCTAGTCAGAATGATCAGGTCGACGGTGAACACAATCTCAGGACCTGCCCCAAGAAATCACGAGGTCTGCCAGAGTGTCGTAATGAGCCGAACTCCTCTGACTCATAATGCTCTGCTTGAAGGACCCATCATCATCTCGAACGGATAATCCGATAGTCTCAAGGAGTAGTCTGGTAAGAGACACACCATGATCTCGACATAACCATCTACTGAATAGTCCTAACCAATGGGGCGATCCAAACCCGAACATCGTGCTCCACTGAAAGCTCATCTCGACGAAACTCACAGGAATAGCAATCAGTAAGGCAAATACAGTATATCCCGGCTGAGGGATGGAAACTATGAAGGATCTGTGAGAGAACGATCGCCTCCCTAGCTAAATGAGGGCAATATGCCCCAGTATGGCATCGTATATACCCGATCTGTCTTGATAACTCAAGAGTAACTCCATGGGGACGCACAAAGGATCTAACATGTACCCCGCTAAAATGGTGACGAGGGAATCCACGCGCCCGAGATAACTCTGTCCAGGAATCACGACTATATCAGAAAACGTGAATCTGGCTTAAAGGCTCTAGAGAGGCTCCAGAGAGTGTCAGGACACAATGAAATCGAATCATCAATCCGACACATCTCGTAACTGAGGGCGATCACGCAAAAGCGAGAATCTGCAAATCATGCATCAACAGATATGTAATCTCGGTCATCCGAATCCATAACAGCATCACGCTCATCAAGCTAAGATGCATCTCTCAGATAGAGGGGCATGATGGCATTTGAGTGCCGAGAAGTGCGTGCCTAACTGGATGACTCTCGAGAGGCTCCACTGAGGAATCCTCATAACAATAGCGAACAAATCATCGTCTCGGCACGTACTCCATAAGTGGGAACGATCATGTAACTCTTTGGAGATCTCCAAACCTCATCCGAAATGGAAATATGCCCCAGTGTGGCATCAAATATACGATAAGTCAGAAATCCGGTAATACAGAGTCATCTATCACCGGACATGTGATCTCTGTGATCCAAATCAAATCCAAAACATCCGGGGAACGTCTCTCAGAATAAAAAAAGTATGAAAACAACCCGATGTCGAGAAATGCAGACCTGGATGAGTGGCTCCACCGGGGCTCCACTGAGGGATCATCATAAAATAGTGAAAACGTCATCGTCTCAGCGCATACCCTGCAAGTGGGGATAAACATGCAACTCCGTGAAGATCAGCAAATCTCATCCAAAACGGAAATATGCTCCAGCATGGCATCAGGTGTATAGTAGGTCTAGCTGAATGGCCCCAAAGAGGCTCCACTGAAGGATCGTCATAAAATAGCGACCACGCCATCATCTCAACACCTATATCGTGAATGGGGATAAGCATGCAAACCCGTGAGGATCTGTAAAATCATATCTGAAACGGAAATATGCCCTAGTATGGGCTCTGAACGCCGATACTGAGAAGTGATGGTTTTGAACGCCGAAACTGAAAAAAACAACGAGAATGGCTCTGAACACCGATACTGAGAGAATAATAGTTCTGGAAGCCAAATAAAAAAGCTAACTCCAAACACTAAACTAGAAGAATAATGGCTCTGAAGCCAAACCAAAAAAACTAACTCTAAATGCTAAATTGAGAAAATAATAGCTCTGGAAGCCAAACCAAAAAAGCTAACTCTAAACACTAAACTAGAAGGATAATGGCTCCGGAAGCCAAACCAAAAAGCTATAAAAGCTAAACTAGAAAATAACAGCTCTGGAAGCCAAACGAAAAAAGTAACTCTAAACGCTGAACTAGGAAATAATAGCTTTGGAAGCCAAACCAAAAAGCTAACTCTAGACGCTAAACTAGAAAATAACAGCTCTGGAAGCCAAACCAAAAAACTAACTCCAAAAGCTAAACTAGAAAATAATAGCTCTGGAAGCCAAACCAAAAAGCTAACTCTAAAAGCTAAACTAGAAGGCCCATAGGTGAAAACCTATGGTGGCGATACAATAAAAATGCCCATAGATGCCAATCTATGGTGGTGAAACTCTCAAAGGCCCACAGATAAAAATCTATGGTGGTGAAATCTGAAAGAAGGGGGGATGCCCTAAATAAGAATGACAATAGGGGGATGCCCTAAACAAACTGACGGTAGGGGGATGCCCTAAACGAAATGACAATAGGGGGATACCCTAAACAAAATGACAGTAAGGGGATGCCCTAAAAGAAACGACAGTAGGGGGATGCCCTAAACAAAATGACAGTAGGGGAACGCCTTAAACAAAATGACAATAGGGCGACGCCCTAAGCAAACTGACAGTAGGGGGATGCCCTAAACAAGCTAATGGTAGGGGGATGCCCTGGGTGATAACTCATAAAGATCGGTAAAGGGGTCTGACAACCATGAAATCAACACGAGACACGGTAAACCCAAAGAGAGGGGGTATGCCCCAGTGTGACGACTCGCAAAGATCAAGAAATAGATCGAATAGTGAAAAAGTCCGCAAAAGATCTGGTGGACTCAAGGATGGGGGTATGCCCCAGTGTGAAATAGTAACCAACATAAGACAAAGAATGTCACCAAACAAGACACTCTGGGATATGCTCAATGATGATGCAATGCAAAAGATATACATAACCTCAATGAACAAACGCTAATACAAGTCCAAACATCACTGAAACTATGCTGACAAAGCAAAACTAAAATAATGGATCAAACAAATGTTGACCAAAACTCTAGGTCTGAAATGTAAGCAAACCAAAACACGACGTGTCAACTATCAATACAAGAACATCATCACAAATACATCAACAATCTAACAGGCCCTACCATCATGGAAGATGTTGAACCTAAAGTCCAGAGACATGTGAAAACTCAGCTAGAAAACTCAAGACTAGTCCATATCTTCCTCTGATCAAGATAAGAGGATAAGGTCATGTAAGATGGTGAAATATGTGGGCTCAAAAGATGTAAGACTCTGATAAGATGAGTGCAGGTATAACAGAGTCCAATGTAGGATGTATAGGTGTGTAACAAAGGAAAATGGGTACCCAAGTCGGACCAAGTACGTCAAGAAGATTGAACCCAGGGTGCCAATGACTCTATAATCCGTCGAGAGCAGCGATCATAAACAGGAAATGGAGTCTCAATGTCAAAATCAGCAAGGTGGCCATGCCTCGGTGTGAATGCATCATCTCAGAATGGGTAAACTCTCAGTGCAGAATGATCTCCGGAAAGTAAGTGTCCGGCATAAACTGTCATCTCACAAAATCATCACCGATGAGTGGGCCATGCCCCAGTGTAAGCATCCCCAAATCAGACATCGATGAGAGGGCTATGCCCCAGTGTAAGCATCTCCAAATCAAACATCCATGAGAAAAGTATAACCAATCATGCATCATCTGATCCGAAATGAATCTCCGCTCCTCAAAGTCATCGTGGTAATGTGAAGAGAGTATCTAACCTCCTCTAAAGAAAAAGCATGTCTCAATGTGAACTGGTATCTCTAAGATCAACCGCCAATGAAAGGGTTATGCCCCAGTATAGGGCAAACCCTGAAATGACTAAACTCCGCTACATGCTCTCATAAGTGTCTGTGTCTTGATCCAATCATCTGGAAAATCTGTCAACAATGATGAGAAGGCTACGCTCCCGTGATCACATCAAAGAAAACATCCGGTCATATCTCGTACTCCAGTATGATAATCACCTCCAAGGAACAGCTATGCCTAAAAACCATCATCGACCGAAAAGGGTATGTCCCTGTGTAAAATACACCAGATGAAATGTGCCAATCCTGTCTCATGCTCCAATGTGAAAAAAGGACATCTGATATCCCCCGAGGAATGGACATGGCTCAAAAATCCGCCATCGACTGAGAAGAACATGCCTCGACATAATGGTCATCCGATAATAAAACTCTCTGAGATGGTGTGCCCCAGTGTAAGACCATACCATAACTCCTGGTCCATCACAATCAGAATGCTCCCGAATCAATCCCAGATGTCGCTCACATAAGAGCTATCAAACACAATGCATGATGAGTCAAAAGAACCAGATGAGCTCAGATCACCCGTCATCGAATGCGCGATCCAAGTCATCCACATGTAAACTGAATCAGACCTATAGATTCGAAGGGGCGTCTCTAGGAAGGAAAGCATGATGACATCGAAGCGTCGCGAGGTGCATGCCTAACTGGGTAACTCCCGAGAGGCTCCACGGAGGAAACATCGTGTCAATGTGTATCTCATAAGTGGGGATGAGCGTGCAACTGCATGAAGATCCTTAAATCTCAATCGAAAAGGAAATATGCCCCAGTATGAGCATTGAACGTATGACAGGTCAGAAACCGAGCGACATGAAATCATCTATCATCGATCATGCGACATAAGTGAAGATCCATAAATCACATCTGAAACGGAAAATATGCCCCAGTATGACATCGAGTGCGCGACAGGTCCGAAGGACAAATGTCATGAAATCATTTATCGTCGCACATGTAACACTGGTCATCCAAATCCATAACTGAATCATGCACATATGTCCAAGATGTCCTCCCAGATGGAGAGACATGATGGCATCCAAGCGTCGAGAAGTGCGGAACTAGCTGGATAGATCTCGGGGGCTCCGTAAGGTAACGACCATGTCCACGTCTCAGTGGGTATCCAGTAAGTGATGATGATCGTGCAAATCTGTGGGGATCCATAAACCTCCAAATGAAATGGGATATGCTGCAGTGTGGCACCAGATGTACGATAGGTAAAAAAAAATCAGGTGACACCAAGTCAATCATCGTCAAACTCAACGATCCCGGTAATCCGAACACAACTGAATCGGTCCTACACATCAAAGGGCGACTCCCAGAAGAAGAAGCATGACAACATCTAAATATCAACCAGATCTCAATCACCTGTCCAAGTAGAGGCTGCCGAAGACGACATCTGATCCCATGGCCTCAGGGTGGTCTTAAGACACGGGACGTAACGTAGGCCAAGGTGATAGGGTGATAGAAACGAAAGAAAACTAAGCTCAAATACCCGATGATCAAAACTCATGCCCTCATATATGAAATGCAACGTGTATAGTGAATCCCATGAGCCATGGACCTGAGGATGTCTAACGTGAATATGATATCGATAAGGAGACAAATGAAGCAAAATGAACTGATAGTGATATGTGTAATGATGATGCGAAGTGAGCATCGAACCCGAGATGGGCCGCCGTAAGGAGAGAATAAGATGTGAAGGGAATGAGATGAATCACAAACAATGATAAAAGCGACAGCGAAACAATGAATGTGTGAAGAAAAATGGTGATCAACTCAGATCAAACATGAAGTGAAGTCACATCAATAATGAATGTAATGATGGAAAGGACAATGACTCGGAGTCCTTAGGAGAAAGTCACTCATCTCTCTCACAAATAGATATGACAAAGCAATACAAATAACATGGAATCTCAGAGAGCTCACATACGAACTCCCAATAACGAACATACTCGATAAAACTGACCCCCAAACATCAATATACATACTCAATGATAAAAAATAATGCACACCTGCGTTTTTTTTTTTTTTTTTTTCAATTTTTCAATTTTTCAATTTTTTTTTTCATTTTTTTTTACATATATACAAACACGCGTACCCTGAACATGAACAAATAAACCCCAAAGATGATATCAATAACAAATGGATACACTCCCAAGCGCTAAGGTAACAAACAAACTCTCTCTGACAAGATGACCTCTCAAACTAAGGATCTCTAAACCAGTGTCCGCGAGATAGATGGTGGAAATGATGTGACTATCCCCCATGTGATGAACTGAGGAGGCTCACCACTCAGGGTGGAGAGAATATGAGACAAACAAATAGTAGATAGGATAAGGAAGAAGAGATGAATAACACAACCAATAAGATGAGATGAAATGCAGAGGTGCAGTGATAGGAAAAGATGATGAGAAAAACATGCCCTAGGTCCAAGCTCATGAAACTCCCAAACAATGCATGCATACATTAAAGGGCCCCTGTCCCGGTGTGAAAATGTAAGCAAGGCGATAAGAAAGAAAGGCTATAATACGCATGTGAGGCTCAATGGGCTAGCAACGGACTATGTATCACAAGGGTGAAAGGGTATATGGCTAACCGAAATGATGGCCACCCATCCTGCGACCATGGTCTCAAACATAGTTCTTCTTTAGCTGATCTACATTGGTTGGCTTTGAGAATCGGTTTCCATCTAGATCCATCAACCATGCAGCGTCCTCTGGGGTCAACTCCCTGATGAAATAAAGTCCGCTCCAACTGGGTCCGAACTTCCCTTTAGGATCATGTATTAACCGTACTCCGAATGCTCCATAATAATCTCAAAGATGATCATCTCAAAGCAAAGTGAATGGCGATCTTATCGGGCATGACTGCCCATCATAAGCCAACTCTCATCATACAATATCAACCTCTGTACTCACGGAGAAATAAGTGACAGTCTCATCAAGCAATCGACCAATCCTCATATCGTAAACCACCCAAAGATCATAAGCTAACCCTCATCATGTGAGATCAACCCTGGGCTTAAACTCCTCGCTCTCTACCTAGTCGGACCAGAGAAGGGATGTGTAAAGCTAGAAAAACCGAGGATGGAAAGGTCATATAATGGTCTCAAGGGTGGTGCTGTGCAAAGCTCATAATGGATGGATGTAGGTAAAAACAAAAGCAATGTGTGGGAAGTGAGCAAGGTATTGCTTTAATCGTAAGAAGATGCGTCACAGTCTCGAACTCTCTAGGTCAAATCTCTAATCCTAGGCTAATAGGCTCAATATCCCCCATGACAGGTCAAGCCTCACGACCACAATGTGCAAGTGAGGAGATGCCTCAAGTAAAAAGAAAAACGCATCATATCACAAAACACAAGCGTATGGTGATAATCAAAATTTGGATATACGATAAAATCTCTAGAGTCACATGAGTGTCTAGCTGAGACAACTACAAATATGACTAAAGAATTTCTATCGATGATCTAGAAAATGATCGAGGTGCGAAGAAAATGAATGGGGTGTGAAGAACAACACTATCACGAGATCGATACTCAATCTAGACCAAAATGTCGTTGATTCAACCTCCAACTCGAGCTCCATAAGAGACAAAATGATAAGGTGATCAAGGCAAAATTCTCGAAAAATGCGTGAATATGAAAATGTGCCTTTCACTTTTCTGTAATGAAAATATGAGCATCAAGTCAAAAATCAAACCAAGGGTCAAACAAAGAATGAGGTACTGAGCCCCGTGATAGGTGTTAGTGTGAAAAGATGATCAATGAACATATCCCAGAGTATCGAGTGAGTGACAACAAAGTGAAGAGGTGTGTCGAGCCAAGAAATGAGAACGAAAACCCTAGGGAGAAAACATGCTAAACTCATCAAATGAAAAACACAAACTAAGGCGACAAGACGAAAGGTGATTCAACCGTACTCAAACTCATACTGATCTTCGAGCACTCTCAACTGGAGACTAAAAAAAAGGGAACGCCAAATCCAAACTGCAACTAAAGAGGCTCTGAAGGCTCTCAGATGCACCCACGTGTAGGGAGGGAGTCCTAATCGGAGGATCTACGACTCAACCTACAAAGTCAAGGTGGCTCTAAACGGATATGGGTGGACTTTAAAGATCCCTAGCAGAAGCGATCATACCCTTCGACGGTACACAACCCTCTACACGCCTCTAAAGATACGGGGCACTTCCATGCAAGGTGGCCATCAGATCCACACATGCACTACCTCGACATCCTAGGGGGGTTCCTATGGTGAAACCTCTCAAACTCTCAACACTCAATGGTCAACTAGAGTGCACAGTGATGGTGTAAGTGCATCCGAAAACCCTATGAATCTAGAGCAGAAGAGGAAACACACTGGTCGCACAACTATCCATGAAACCTAGCTCGGGGCTATACAGGTCTTCAATGATCGGACTCCAATCAGCATCGATATGTCGGTCTCCTCCAGAACACTCCCGTACATCGATATAGCCCGTCGCTAGACCCTACTCCTAATCTCTGGCTCGGTCAGAGAACAAGCACACAGAAGGTCTCACACTTGCAAAAGTGAGAACCAAAATGAAGGAAATGACCGAGACCAAGAGATTTGGAGGTAAGGGGATAGAAGTGCGGCCCACATGGACAAGCGACATGCAATCAAGCAGAAGAAGGGCAGTCATGCGACATACAGTCAAGCAGAGTACAGGATATATCACTCATGTATACATACAAGCCGTGACAATCAGGATGAAAAAAATGATAAGAACACCATGCTCAAAGATGATAAAGAGAATATATAATCCAGAGAATCGACATGTCAAATCAGACGATGTATAACAATGAATCCATACGTGCAAGGCGATCAAAACAATCATAGCAGATATCATAATCACTGTGCTAAGCGAAATAAGATAGGCAATCAATACAATCAACATGTTAATATCTTTAACGAATATGCCAATGAATCACAGAGAAAATAGCTATCTCGGGATCTTCAATTAAGAAGAATCAATCATCATAATCAGAATGTCAAATATCTCAAACAAATATATCAATGAAGCATAAAGAAACTGGCTATATCAGAATCCCTAATCAAAATAATCAGCCAACATGATCAACATGTCAATGTCCCAAGTGAAAACTCGGGAACTCTCAATGTGCAATCAAGAGATAGGCATCCACTGATCGACCAATCAAATGTCATGTTTGCTTCATCTTAAGTTCAAGCTTGACCCTCTAGTGATCCCCAGCGGAGTCGCCATTTTGTGGACCCTGCATTTCGGCTCATGCGTTTCCCACTCAATGGCGAGCTCGATTTTTGTTTTGAAAAATGATTTTATTGTTGATTAAGAAAATGACTTGGAGTCGCCACTTATTTTTGTTTTATTTTTAAAAGGGTAAACAAAATAAGAAAAAAAAACCCTAAGTGCGACTCCTTATTTTGGAAAAGGTGATCTACGAAAAATCGGATCGGGGTCGGGGGTCAGGTTACTTATCGAGAAAGTACGGTAGAAGACCATAGCACCCCTCTAAGTCCCTAAAGTTGGGTCTCTACTAATAAAACGAAGCTGACATGACAATCAGTAGGAAAAATCAATGGATACTCACCTAAATCATGCACAATATGGGAAACAAAACACGCAATAGAGATTGACCAGAATGAGAGTAGATGCATACCTCGGCCACGAGCCACAATGCGCTATCAAGAAACGGGATTAGTGCAAAATTAATGAATACAAAATATAGCTCATGCATATCGGGGTACAAACGGAACTCAAGCAAAATACATTAAGCACGACGATTTACGATCAACAAGGATCAAACCTGGGGCCCCCACCAAAGCCCAATTTTTCATTCATGAGCTAGTCTCACAAATCCCGTGTTTTGGAACTATGGAGAATTCATTATTACTTACCAGAAGATTATTTAGGAACTGAAAGGAGATTAAAACTATTCGAGTGAAAACCGGATCCCGGGAGTTTATTTGAAGATTAGAGTATTTGGAATTAAATTTAAAATATTAGAGCCTCGGTAATTAAAATGAAATTTGCCAAAGAAAATGAGAAATGAACTTTAGGGAATTAAACCAGACAGATATAGACTTTGAAAGTTGAATTTGTAATAATAATAATAATAAGGAATGAACTTTAGGAAATTGAACTGCGAGAATATAGATTTTTAATAATAATAAGAAGAAATGAACTTTAAGAAATTAAACGGCTAGAGTATAGATTTTAATAATAATAATAATAATAATAATAATAATAATAATAATAAGATTCTGAAAGTTTGGATTAACAATAATAATGATTCAAGAGATTAACCTGCGAGAATATAGATTTTTAATGATAATGATAATAATGATAATAATGACAATCACAATAATAATAATAACAATAATGACAATAATAACAGTAATAACAATAATATCAATAATAATTCTAAGGATAATAATAATAGAAATAACAACGATGATAATAATAATAATAATAATGACAATAATAAGATTTGGAAAGTTGAATTAATAATAACAATGACTATGGTGATAATAATAATAACAGGATTTTGAAAAAGTTGAATTAACAATAATAATAATAATAATAATAATAATAATAAGATTCGAAAAATTGAACAAATAATAATAATGACAATGATAATAATAATAATAATGGTAATAATAATAATAATTGATAAATAATAATAGCAATAATAATAATTAATAATAATAATATCCGTTAATAATAATAATAATAATAATATCCGCTAATAATAATAATAATACTAGTTAACTACAATAATAATAATAATAATTAAAATTTTGAAAGTTGAATTAAAGATAATAATTATAATAATAATAGTAGGATTTGGAAAATTGAACTAATAATAATAATGATAAGGATAATAATAATAATAATAGTAATAACAATTATAATGATAATAGTTAATAATAATAATAATAATAATAATAATAATAATAATAATAATAATAAAAATAACCCTAGCAACCTAGCCAAGTCCAAGCCCAACATAAGCCCAAGTCTAAGTCCAACATTAAAAGGGCTTTGGGCTCATCTCAAGCCCAACATCCATCAGCAATGCCACCTCAATCTTCAAGCCCATCAAGACCAAAATTTTCCACCTGGGCAATGTCTTCAATCAAGGAGTTCCCAACGACGGTGTCGGTGATGGTGGAGATGCGTGGCTTTCGAAGCCACGACACCAACCAGTGGACGTCTCCGCTGATGGCGCCGTCGACCACGCCGCGGGAGCAGTCAAAGAGGACGGCGAGCAGGCCGCCGTCGACAGTCCTAGAGAGAGACGTCCCGAACCGGAGCAGCAGCGCTGAACTCCTAGGGCGGCTCCGGCAAGGTCTGTGGGGAATGGAAGGCTTGCTTGGCTGCTGTCCGCTCCCAGCCACTGAAGAGGACTTGCGCGCATGGAGGTGTGAGTGATGGTGGATACGCGGGCATAGAGAAAAAGAAGGTGGTGAGGGGTGGGATTGGCATGGAGATGGGTGTTTGCAGGAAGCGAAAAAAAACAGAGCAAGCATTTTTCCTTTGGGGTCTTGGATACCCACAGCAAGTCACCAAAAATAATTAAAAGAGAACCTTACCTGAATATTCCACCGCGTCACCTTCCTCTCTCTCGTCTGAATCTCCTCTGGAACCCGCCAGCCTTCCTTCCTTTTCTCCTCCTTTCTCCCTCGCAAAAGGTCTCCTGCCCTCCGGTATTTTCTTTCCCGCTCTTTTCTTGACAGCCAACCACCTACTCTCTGTCTTGCGTCCCATCTCGCCGCCACCTCCAGCTTGATTTTGGGGGTGGTCAGAAGAGTAAACGTAAAATAATAAAAAATAAAAATAAAAAAAACCGTTCTGGGGGGTCTACAACTATATATATAATTTAGGAGAAATTTTAATGCATGATTAATGACTTCAAAGCTAGCTATTGAAGAAAAGAAGTCTATGAAATAATTGCATATCTGCATGATTCAGCAAAGTTGACAAATCCATTTGACTGGTCCAGAATATTGTATTAAAATGAGAAAAATACCATTCAATTCAAAGGCAAATCCATTCATTTCCGCTATCCATTTCCAGATCAATACACACCAAGGATGATGTTAAAGATTGGAGTTCATAAATTATGTTGGCTGTTCATATTTTCTCAAAAGTATAAAATAATGGTATTAAAAATAGTTTTCCCATAAAAAGATGAGAAAAATATGGTGCTTTTTATTTATTTATTTTTTATTTTAAGTTTACCATAAATAAAAATCAAATAAAAGATCAAAGAATCATGAAGCTCATTCTCAATAAAGAGAGTGTAAGTCTTAGGATTTATGCCAAAGCCACATGTGTCACTAGAAAATTTAGCCATGACCTTCTGGAATTTTTTTTTTTCTTGATTTTTTGTGCTTCATTTTAATTATTAAAATGAGTTATTTTGCAATTTTGGAAAGCATGTACCATAGAAAATTTTGTCCATTATTAAAATAAAGTTTATTATTATTATTATTATTATTATTATTATTTACAATTTTACTTAAAAAAGTATCCCAGTTCAATTTTTATTACACAAAAGTGATTTTTATAAATTATTTAATAAAAATATTCTTACCTATTTATATATAAAAAAGTATTCTTCCAATGCAATTTTTATTTAAAAAAATATTTTTAAAACTTTTATTTAGAAAATAAAAGAGAAAAAAAATTCCAATTCAATTTGTTTGTACAAAAATAATTTTTATTCACAAGAAATGATTTTAACACTTTAACTTACAAAAGAATTCCAATCCAAAATAATTTTTAGTAGGAAAAATGTTTTTTTTTTTACAATTATTTACAAAATATATTTTAATACATTTTTTAAAATTTTTCAAAAAGTGATTTTTATTTGAATTAGAAAATTTAAAAAAGTTTTTATCTTTATTTTGTTTAATAAGAAGTTTATCAATTTCATTAAAAAAAAATCATTTTTCCAATTTTATTTTACACCAAAGGCCTTGTAATTTTATCTTTTATAAAAAACAAAGGGGTTTTTACCCTTTTATGTAAAAAAGGGTTGTTGAGGTTTCACTAATTTTTTTTTACTCGTTTATTTTTAAATTTTACCAAAAAGACTTCAGTTGGGAGAAAAAAAAGGTTTTGCAGTTTTTATTTAAAAAAAGTGATTTTGTGTTTTATTTAATAAAAATAAATGAATTCATTTTAAAAATAAAAATAAATTTTTACATTTTATTTTAAAAAACATTCCAATCAAAATCCTTACAAAATTATTAGTTCTTCTTCTTTTTTAAAATTTTTTTATTTACCAAAATGTTTTTTATTTATTTAATTTTGTTAGAGAAGACCTTTTAAAGAAAGTGTTTACCTCTATTTTGTTTTTAAAAAAATTTCAATTTTATTAAGAAAAAAGATTTCTCAGTTTTATTTAAAAAATAAATTTTAATTTTATTTTAAAAGAACAATTTTATATTTTTATTAAAAGAAGATTTCCTAACTTTTTATAAAAAAAAATTAAAATTTATTTTTTTACAAAAAGGGTTTTATAGTTTCATAAAAAAAAAACATGTCAATTTATTAGAAAATAAAATCTGAATTTATTATTTCTTTTTAAAAAAAGGAGATTCCAAATTTATTGCCAATAATAATAATAATAATAATAATAATAATAATAATAATAATTGTGATGATTTCTATGTAGTAAATTTTCCTTTAGGTATTTAGAAAAGGAAAGCATTTGCTTAAATTCTTATGTTCTTGGATGAGCTTCATTTACTCACCAAGGTCCATAGAAAAATATCCTTCTTGAGCAGAATTGTCACGTGTTCTCACCAGTTTCAAAAAAGTTCTTACAGTGAATTCCCATTGTTGACAATGGTGTTTCTAGGAAATTTTCTCCCATTTTTTCTCTACAAATGTCTTCCTCTTATAATATTCAATTTAGGTAGGTATTTGGGATAAGATCCCTCTTTGACTTCATCCTTATCATGCACATTAAAGTCCATCCTTATCGCTAATTTTGAAAGTAAAGGATGGATGAGTCATATGAAATTGTAAAAGTCTTTAAAGCTCTTTTTCTCTCTCTAGATCTCCCTTTCACACCCTCTGTTGATGTTGAGTCAACTGGAAGAAACGCTTCTCCCTTTTTCCTGCAAAAAATGTTCGAACAGGCTGTCCGGACACACCCTCCAAAGCTCAAGTCAGAAGATGAAAGCCAACGTTAAAGGTTACCCCCTTTTAGATGCTAAAAAGAAGACCCACTTTATCTCCCTGTGTATAGGTGCGCGTACCTTGGTTTTGAGCTGGAGAAGAGTTTTCATAGGCTATGGAATAGTGTCACCTTTGTGTTGTGATAACTTCTTGACTTTCGTAGTCATGATAACAACACAGTAGGTGACAAAGCAATCATCATCTTTTAGGCGGCTGATAGGGACTACTAATGGGGGCGATTTGATGGTTCCCTTGTCATTTCAGCTAGCAGGCGGTATGGTGCAGCGTGTGGTAGGCGCTTGCAAAAATAGGGTGATGTCCCATCGAGCGTGCTTCTGGTGCAAGAAAAATGATTGCTCGAAGGAGTAGGCCAGGAGATCTACTCGGAATGCATTGTATGGCTTCAAAGGAACTTCGCTTAACTGGCTATTGATATATCCAATCCGGATTGGACATTTTATGTTCATCCGAACATAAATAGGAGGATGCCATGTGGAGCCAGGGTAGTTTGCCATGTGGTCATAAGGGGGAGCCCTTACAATGCCCCCTTTTAACCTGATCGTTTCGTCCAGATAGAAAAGGTGTGTTAAAAAAATTTTCAAATCCCTTCAGTGACCACATGGCACGTGGCATCTGGGAGGGGCATTTATGGAGGGACGTCGTTATTGAAGTTGTTGTCAGGCAGTGTGTTGCCTCGAGTGGTGCATTTTTGGGCTCCATGTTGTTTGGGTTTTCTAAGGAATTTGCCCATATAAATAGGAAATTAATCCCTAGGACGCACACTTCTCGTGTCATTTTTTTTTTCGAGTTTACTTTTCGTTTTCCACATGTTCTGCACTTCCTATATCTAGGTAGCGAGTCTTGCTTTCATGCTATAGTACTTTTTCCTTGGTGATTTTTCGATTGGCTTATCTCGGCACTTGTGGATTGTCTTTGCAATTTGTTGTAAGTGTTTGCCAGGTACATTCTTCCTTCTTCTCTGGTGCTTTCAATTTCCCATTTCTCCTTGGTTACGATGTTGGTTTTGTGATTGGGAAGTATTTGAATACCTGAGAGTCCCGATCAGCTAGAAAGTGGCCCTATCGATGTCTGAAGAAAAGGGTGCTCAACTTTTACGGGACAACGGATCTCGTCGATGGTGCGCCCTACTAACCTCTGTTAGGGTTAGGTTTTGTTGCTTTTTTGTTTGCACTTTGAGACTCCATTGAGTCTGCCTTGCATTTTTCATTTTCTTGGGCGTCTGAGTGTCGTAGTGGGAAAATTCTTGACTAGGATTGGGAATCGGTGAGCAAAGTCGGGTTCCTTGATTTAGGCAGTCCCTAAATTAGACATATTAGCCAGTTGGATGTCTTGGGGCACTACTTTTTGGTAGTAGGGTCGGGTAGTTGCTGACCGTCAACATTGTGTCATGCAGGTTCAACTCGGCCCATAGCTCCAAGATGCCTGCGAAAAATGATATCGCCTCATCTAATGAGGCTGGGCAAGGCGAAAAGAGTGACCAAACAGGCGTGAGTTCTGGACGCCTTAGTTCGGAGAAGCCTACCTAACTTCTCAATGAGTGGGAATTTCGCGAGCGTTTCTTCATTCTGAATGGTGTCTCCGTTCAGTTGGTAGATGGAGACCCGACGTCCATCGAGAAGGTTACACATTGTGCCATCTTCTTTAGTAAGGAGCAATTCAACACGGGGCTTTGCTTTCCTCTTCCGTCTCTTTTCAAGAAGTTCTTGCACTACACCTAAATTCCTACTGCCTATATTTATCCTAACATTGTACGGGTGCTGATGGGATGAAACATCTTGAACATGCTCTTCCATTTGGACCTCTCCCTACTAGAGGTTTTCTTCGTCTACACTATCAAGAAGGGCAAAAAAGATATCTTCAACATGTTTGCCCATATTCTGTTCCTCTAACCGGTGACCGGTCTCCCTGATTCGAACAAGGGGGGAACCAAAGGACATGTATTGGTCCGAGGACCATAGGCTAGCCTAATAGAGCATCCGGAAAGGGATTTTCGCCTTAACTCTTCATTGAAAATTCTTGGTAGGGATGGCTTAGAGTGCCTCTTTCTCTTGCTTTTTCCTATTGAGTTGGTACTATTTGAATGCTAACATTTTCCATTTCGGTTGGTGTAGGCAAGGATAGAAGGGGTCGTCTGGTGGAGTGGGTGGAGAAAGCGTCATTCATCTGTTTGAACAAGTTGTTCGAAATTACTACAAACGAAATGAACCATCAAACGTTTCTTATTGCCCGTAACCTACTTGTAGTTATTCGGGAGCCCCAACCATACGTTCTTCCTATCATTCCTAGGTGGCTGCCTATGGTTGTGGTGCCTGGGGAGCATTTCGTTTTGAAAGACCTTTCCTTCTACGAAGAGGAGCGCGAGGCGGATGCCAAGGCTCGCCAGGAGCACCTTGACTAGAGAGAGGAAAAGAGGCAAGAGGGAAAACTAAAGAGGGCACCGGGTGAAAAGGGTTGGGCTTCATCGTCCGCGGCTTGACCTCTGGTTAAAAAGAAGAAGAAGCCTAGTGCGAAAGCAATCAAAGCTTCGGCTTCGGTTTTTGCTTCTCCATCTGTTTCTACTCATTCCGCATCTACTTCGGCGGATAATTTCATCTAGGCTTCTGAAGGTAACTTCGACTTCCCGAACATTAAACAAAGTGGTTATGGTGCTTGCTTTTCCGAGCCCGAACAGGAGCCTATAACCCTCACTATTATAAACGAGCCAGAAGTGGAGGACGACACGACAATTGATTTGAGAGCTAGTTTCAAAGAGAAACATCGTAAACGTCTCCATGAGGCTATTGAAGTGGTAGCTCCTCCAACCAAAAGAGCCTGCCCGGAGAGGGTTCATGAGGAGCTTGCGAGGGATGTTCCCCCAATGCCAGTGCCCCCACTAGATACTACGGGGCCTAGCAGTGTGCCTACTGCCGAGAAGGAGGCCGGTCGAGTTCTCGACGGGCTCTTGGTGGTGCGACCCCTATCGTAGAGGCTTTGGACTAGAATGACACCCCTGCATCCGCTCCCCCTCCTAGTTGGGAGGAGATGATGAAGATGCTAAGGTGGGTACCATGCTTTATTAACGTTGAACCGCCATCCACAAAGATGTCAAATTTCTTCCCCCTCATCAAGTGGATTTCGGTGAACGTGGGTAGTGAGCCTCCCATCTTCGTTTTAGCTCGACTTCCTTTTTGCACGCCCGAGTCTGCCGCTTCCCACATCCAGCAATTGTAGGACTGCACGATGCAGGAGACCGTGGAAATGGTAATCTCTTCTACCTTTCTCCTTTCATGATAACATACACTTTGGTATCTGGTATTAATTCTGCTTTTGCTATTTCCTTCAGGTGGTGGCTGGGGTCTACAACATGGTGAGTTAGCATGCTCTACTTTTTGATGACTAGAGGTTGTTGAGGCTATGCAGACTTTCATCTCCCATCACATGAGTAGGGGTGAAGAACTACGTGCAAAATTGGAGTGAGCGGAGAATGATCTTGTCGCTGCTTAAAAGGCTGTTGTGGAAGGAGCCGAAGCTTTAAAGCTAGTTGAGGGGCAAAAAGAAATGATTTGCACCAAGGCGGATAAGTTGAGGGAGGATGGTAGAGTTGTAGAGACCAAAGTCAAAAAGGCTGAATAGGAAAATGCCCAATTGAAGAAGGAGATGAAGGAGCTTCGGGCTGGACTCGTGGCTAAGAGGAAAGAGATGGATGAGCTTCAGATTAGGTTAGCAACTCAGAAGAAGGAACTGGAGGCTGAGTATCAAAATCAAGTGGATGAAATGTATTTCTTCGACTATCACTGCTGCATGAAGAAGAATGGAATTACCCAAGACATACCCTCATTTCCTTCTGATAACGATGATGAAGTACCCGAAGGTTTCTCTTGACGAGAAGACATTCCTCCCATGTTTGATTTTGAGTGAACATACCTTTTTAATATTGGATTGTTTTCTTTTTGTCGTGATCAATCCAGATAATGATTTGTAAATAACAATCTTTACATTTATAATCATAAGTGCAATATTCCCTTGCTCATCTTTTGTTCTTCACTCCCTTTGCCTTTATTGATAGCACTGCTTTAGATTAGATACATTCCACAGACGAAGCAAAAGAGTTCCGTCCAAATTTTGCAAATGGTAAGCCTTAGTTTCACTGGCTTTTGAGACAATGTAGGGTCCTTCCCAGTTTGCCTGGAGCTTCCCAGTCATTTTATCTGTTATGTTTTTAAAGATTTTTCTGAGGACAAGTGTCCCAACTTTAAAGGCACGGGGCCAGACTTTCTGATTGTAGTAGGCAACATCTCTTTGATGATAGGAGGCCATCAGGATGGATGCACTTTCTCTTACTTCGTTTGCCCAGTCCAGGTGTCTCCCAAGTTCCTGACATTCGTCCCTTTGACCCTACACGATGGTTCGGGCTGTGGGCATACCTATTTCAGTGGGGATAACTGCATCTATCCCATATGCGAGAGCGAAAGGAGTGTTTCTTGTTGGTTGTCCAAGTGTTGTCCAGTTGGCTCACAGGACGTCGGGCAACTCTTCCACCCACTTCCCTTTGGCTTTCTCCATTTTTTTTTTTTAATGTGGATAGTAGGGTTTTGTTTGTTGTTTCCACTTGCCCGTTGCTTTGAGGGTACCGTGGCGTGGAGTATAGGTTCTTGATTTTCAACTCCGAACAAAAAGTTCTGAATGTGATGCTGTTAAATTGCGGCCCATTATCAACTATAATTGTTTGGGGATTTCAAACTGACAAATGATGTTCTTCCAAACAAACTTTATGACGTCCTTGTCTTTGATGTTAGCATAAGCTTCTGCCTCTACCCATTTACTGAAGTAGTCGGTTGCCACAAGCAGGAATTTCTTTTTAGTGGCCACGACGGGCAGGGGTCCCATTATGTCCATCCCCCATTACGCGAATGGCTAGAGACTCGTTATCGGGTTGAGAACTTCAGATGGCATACGTGGAATGGGTAAGTGTCTTTGGCACTTGTCATATTTCCTAACATAAGCTTTCGTGTCTTGCTTCATGGTGGGACAATAGTATCCTTGTAAGTGGGCGCGGTGTACTAAGGATCAGCCTCCTACGTGATTGCCGCACACACCTTCATATAGTTCTGCTAACACATATTGAGCTTCTGTACTGTCTAGGCACCTGAGTTACGAGCCCCCAAAAGATCGCCTGTAGAGGCAATCTTCGATCAAGGTGAAACGGGCAGCTTGCACCCAGACCCTATGTGCATGTTTGCTATCTTCGGGCAGGTATCTTGTCCAAAGTTAGTTCCCAATTTCGTGTGTCCATTCTGTGCTTTCTTCCTTAGCATTGTAGACAGGTGTGTCTGCGATAGAGAAAGTGGGTTGGAGATGGATGGGCAACAATATTGCTTTTTTCACGAGGAGTGTAGCAGTTACTCCTACTAAGGCATCGACTTGTATGTTTTATGTGCAGGGAATCCTCTTGATAGCCCATTCATTCAGCTGATTCAAGGTGTCTCGTACTTTAGTTAAGTACTGAGACATGCATTCATCTTTGGCTTTGTATTTTCCTTGGATATCCCCAACGACGAGTTGAGTCACTGCAGATTTCGAGCTTAGATGAGGAAAGTGCAAGTACGAGGTTTAATCCAGACATGATGGCTTCAAATTTGGTCTCCTTGTTAGATGTTGAAAACTTGAGTCGGATGGCCTACTCCAACTGCTCCCCAGTCGATGATCGTAAGAGGAGGCCTACCCCGGACCCTGAGGACCGGGAGACTCCATTGACATATAGAGTCTACCATCCCTCATTGCCTTGCTTTTTGTGTCGAGGGGGTTGGTAGGGAACCTCCTCTATGAAATCAACCATGACTTGTCATTTAATGGACAACCTAGACCGATATTCGATTCCGTACTCACTCAATTCTATGGCCCATTTCAGCATCCTTCCTAATAGATCAGGTTTGTGCAAGATACTTCTGAGGGGCTGGTTGGTGAGCACAACTATTGGATGAGCCTGAAAAAAAGGGCGGAGTTTCTGAGTGGTGTTTCTCAAGGCTAAGGCCGTTTGCTCCATCTTCGAGTATCTGATTTCCACGTTGGCCATCGCTTTGTTGATATAGTAGACGGGCCTTTGCTCTTTATCTAATATGCAGCGAAATAGAACAGCGCTGACCGCCCAGTCGGAAACTGCTAAATACATGTACAATTGTACGTTGGGCTGAGGGCTACTCAAAATGGGTAGTTGCGTGAGGTAATGCTTGATTCCTTCAAATGTAGACTAACAGTCTTCCGTCCATCCTGTCGCGCTGGCTCGCTTCAGTACCAGGAAGAAGGGTCTTAGTTTGTCTGTGAACCGAGCTATGAAGCGTCCTAGTGCAACAAGTATGCCGGTAAGGCGTTGCAACTCTTTCTTGCTACTAGGAGCAAATGTCTCCATGACAACTTTGATTTGATCTGGGTTGACTTCTATTCCCCTTTGAGTGACCACAAATCCCAAGAACTTGTCTACACTTACCCCGAAAACGCATTTGGATGGATTGAGCTTCATGTCGTACTTTCTTAACAAGCGAAAGACTTCTTCTAGGTGCTGGTCATGTTCGTCCTTGGTTTTTCTTTTGACTACGATGTCACCAATGTATACCTCCACAGTGTGCCTGATTAGAGACTTAAAGATTTTGGTCATCAGCCTTTGGTAGGTGGCTCTAGCGTTCTTGAGTCCAAACAACATGACCTTGTTGCAATAGAGCCCTGATTCGTATTTCCCAGCTGGTGTACCTTGATTTCGGTCCTCAGATAGGAGTAATCAACAAATTTATAACCTATATCACCATGTACTAGGATAGCCTCAGCTAGTATAGCATAGTGGCTCTAGGATCGTTCACTAGGAAGAGTTTTCAACTTACAACTGATAATAATTCAGAGTTGAATTGATGTTTTTTCATTTCAAGGTTAGTTTCAAAAGAAAACATAAACTTTGGTTTAGAAAAGGTTGGTTTTAAGCTAACTAAAAATAAAATAATGGAAATTACTTGTAAAGAAAAGTGTTTCTTGGAGTTTTAGGATCACTGGGGTCAGGCTCCCAATACAAAACCAGAGTTCCGGTCACTTGAATCTTTTCCTCACATTGGGGATTTAACATATAGTTATTTCTCGAACCGATGTGGTACATATGCTTCCCCTTAATGGGTTCAAACACTAAATCTCTCTCACTGATGCATTTTGCAATGGTTCATACCTCTCACCTAGTGTTGGCCATTCAAGGTGATCCTTAACCTTGGATTACCCGTCAAAAGCTCGCAAGAGATAACTAATGAATGTCTTCTTGGAGTCCAAAAGCTTACCAAGTGTTGGCTATTCTAGAAAATCCTACCTTCAAACCACTTCCCAAAGGCTCGCAAGAGATAAACTAGTGCATCTCAATGGACGAAGATCGCTTGCCTTACCAAGTGTTGGCCCAGGTGATTTAAAGGCGTTTTAAGTTAACTAAAAACATAGAAACGAATAACATGTCACACTTTCTCTTCATTAATAGCTAAAACAACAAAACTTCCAATTCTTGCATTTGGCACCTTACCCAGCTACCTTACCTCCAAGAGACAAAAAGCCTAGCCACTCATTCTCTGAGGAAACATCCTCAGAGCTTGTTTGGCTAGTAAGAAAAATACAATCAAAATGAGTAGGTAAGGTAAAGAAAAAGTCTGTATATTAATTCCTTCAAAACTATACAAAAGGTTGTCTCTAAGAACAAGCTCCCGAGATCTTTGTGTAAAGAAAATTACAAACTATATTTATGAGGTTATTCACCCATTTGTTCTTATTTATTAACTAAGGAATCCTATGATTGGTGGATTACAAGGAGAAAATGGGGATTTAAACAACAAATATCTGAAGAAAAAAATCTAAAAGAGTCAGTTGCAAATATCTGGAAGCACTCAGGTGGATTTCGCAGGCATGCAAGATGGGCTGCGAAATTTCACAAGCTGAAGGTCTCCATTTCGCAGCCAAAGGCTGATTTCATAGCTGCGAAATTGGTCTTTAGCTTGGCGTGATTGGCTTTCAATGGCTATGACTTCTTCATTTCAACTCCGATTCATGCACCATTTAAAGCGTTGGATTTCTAACTTCCTGAGCTTCGAAATGACATATAGTATGCATGAAATAGACTTCATAAAGTGCTCCAAATGTGTCCAACAGTTGCTGTCCTCTTGAATTCTTCATGTTAGATTTCTCTCTTTGCTTTCCCTCTTTGCATTCATGATTTGCTTTTGGCAAAGGACTATAAAGCTTCAAAGCTTAGGTTCTTCATGTAAATGAGCTTCCAATTGCTTTGCCATGGATTCTATAAAACTCTCCTCAATCTTGGATTGCTTTGGTGATCAAAATACTATCAAAAACACCAAAACTTAACACAATTTGATTAAAAACAATTGCAAAGGTCCTTAACATGCCAATTGAGTTAAAAGGTAATAACTACTACTCAAAAGTGTTTAAAAAAGTTAATTACAAGCTATAAAATAACACTTTTTGAGAAGTAATCACTTCCCCTAACCGACATATTACTAGTCCCTTAGCAATGAAGGAGAAAAAAAAAAATAAACAGTACTAAAATTTACAAAATCATGCTGATCACTTCAAAAAATTATAAGCAGCATGATGATCTTACTCTCACATGGAACATTAAAGATATAAAACTCAAATTTTAACAAGAGTTATCAAATACCTTGCCTAATCACAATTCATAAAGAAAAGGCATTATGTAAATTGAAGCTTTAAAATCATTTCCACTTCCAAAGGGCCAAACCTTACTCTTCCACAAAAATCTAAGTGTTACTTGATAGCTTCCAAATATAGTATGCTGGACTAATCTCTCCCCCTAACCTAGTTCTTTTTCAACACTTAGCAAACTGACAAAATTTAATAGGCTAAGAACGCACCCTTTTGTTTCACATTTTTTTCATTGTAGGAGTACAAGGCTTAAGGGTATTCTTTTCTAAATTGTCCATGTAACGGGGGTCCATCGATGACTCCTAACCAATGAAGGCTTAGGGCATCAAGCTTTAAGGATCTTTCAACCACTAACTCCTCGGATTTTACCCCGGACTTTTAAGAATGAATTTTAATACCCAAGCACCTACAGTATGTTAAACTCCACCTATTCACCCTTGTAACGAGCATTGAGGTTGGTGACTCCCAACCAATGAAGGCTTAGGGCACCAGGTTTTAAAGATTTTCACCATATACCCCTCAGACCTTGCTTGGGTTTCATGGTAAGCAAACATTTTTCTTTCTTTTTTTTTTTCAAAGACTCATTGGCCTTTTATAAGGTGTCCCAACACTATTAAATGAGGTCAAAGGTACCAAGTCGAAAATTTTCCTAAGTCAAGAGGGTGATAGCTTTTCATCTATAATCGGAACCTATTGTACACAGTGTGTGAATAGCTTAAAGTGGAAGACATAAGGTTGAATTCAATAGAAGTTTCAACAATTCATCAACTTTAGTAAGCAGAATACAAACTCTAAGTCAAGTAAAAAAAAAAAAAAAAATTCAATTTCTCTCATTTTATTTTGAGAATTTTTCCTTAATAACCATGGACAGTAGAATAAAAACTTTAAAAATTAAGCAAAAACCAAATAAATTACCAAAATAACTTAGCATTTAAAATAAAAACTTCCTTCCTCAACTCTCTTCCCTCCAACCAAACTGAACATTGTCCTCAATGTGGCAAAAACGATTGAAATTACAAGGAGGAAGTGGTACCTCCTGAGTGATATGAAGTTCGAATAGAATAGGAGAAACCACATGTTTCAATAACAATAAAAGATATGAGTAGAGGAATTAAAATAAAATTATGCCAAGAATACTAAAAAAATGATAGATATGTATTACTTTAAGAAAGTACATTATAGAGCAAAACAAGTAATACAACCAATCCCAATATATAAAACATAAAAAACATGGGATTATAAGTTCTACTACAGTAAAGAAATATAGAAAAGAAACTATGTAAATGATCAGATGGTGGTGGGAGGATCATGTGGAGATGATGGCTCGGCTGTAGAGGTCGGAATGCTCGGGATGGATGCATCTATCTCTCATGTAGGCGTCTCCTCTAGGGGCATAGTCTGCTCTGCTAGAGGAGGGCCCTGTAATGGATCTATAGACTCTGATGGGATAGGAATGGCGTGCTTAAGAGGGGGTAGAATACCCAGATGCTATTGTATCTGCCTAAGAATGGTAGTATGTTGGGTCTGGGTGGTGATAATCTGCTCCTGATGGGCATGTAGAGCTGTCATTTGCTGGGTCAGGATGCTCTGAGAAGTGGTCAATGTCTGCAAAGTGTGACATAGGCCTTTGAACTCGGAAATGGATATGGCTACACTCGACTCATATAGATGAGGAGGCTCGGATGTAGATGGTACAACTGGCGGAGTCCCTAGTGTGGCAGGAGGAGCAGAAGGTGCAACCTCAGGCATAGGTCTTGTAGAGGGCACTGCAGGGGTAGGTGCTCTCATGTTAGCTAGTATCTCAATTGGATGTGGCTCCTCTGGATGCTCTGGTCCAGTTGAGGCTCCTGGCTCTGCATCATAAGTTGTCATACTCGTCCATTTGTCAAGAGTGAATATCTCTCGGCAAATGCGTTTGCGCTCAAGCTGAGACTCAGATGGATATCCCAAGTGCTCCAAAATCTGACATAGCAATCTTGGGAATAGAAGTGGAATGGCATCCGCTCTCAACAGCTTCTTCCTATGGACCTTCTCTTCAAAGTACAGAAGAACAGCCATAATGAGATGATAAGGGCCAAAGAAAAATCCCTCAGATATCCTGAACAATACCTCTAGCAAAGTTCTTCTTCTCTGTACCATATGCTGAAGTGGATAGATGTTATGGAGCAGGAGTGCAACTATAAAGAACATGTTGGGGGGGAGCTCCTTCCTCAACAGATAGGGGCGTGTGGATGCCCTTCTAGATAGTATATAAACCATGTCACTCTGGGAAGGATGAGCCTAGACTCGATAATCCTCTGGACGTGCTGGCTCGTAGGGAATGCGCAGGGCCTCTGCTATATGTTTGGCTCCTAGGATACCATGGCATCCGTCAATGGTGAAGTGGATGACAGTAAGATCCCGGACGTGATGTGTAGTCATAGATTGATAAAAGTCTAATGCTACACAGGGATAGAAGAAATCCCTAGGAGTCATCAAGTGCTCCAAATGGTACCTCTATAGCAGATGGAATGAATCTCTGAGCTTTGATTGAAGCCTGAAGGTATCTCTGTCAAAACAAAGCTTAGAGTGGAATGGTGTAGCCCGGCAATCCAAGTTACCCTATGGGTGGCTGAGTGACCATGGGCCGCCTGATAATCACATCAAGGGTCATCCTAGAGGGAATATGAGACTCTATGGCAGGCGGCTGAGGCTCGGATGAAGGCTCTGATGGCTCAATTGAAGCTGATATCCTTACTTTCTTCTTAGGAGGGCGGTTAGCTGACTTTTTGGGACGAGAGGAGCTTGCCCCAGGTGTGATGGGTGGTCTTTTCGTCTCATATCGTCTCAGAGGAGAACTCTGAGGCGCGTCATCTACTAAAGGTGGGACGGCAAGTGGCTGTGAAGGCTCAGTCATGGAGTCTTGCACAGGGACCACTCTCGGTGCTCTGTGGGGGCCTGAAGGAGACGAGGTCTTAGCTCGTCGGGTTTTTGCCATGACTTACTCAAAGAGGGTGGCCGAAGGTATGCGTGCGGCTTGGGCTCAGATGGAGGTCCTCTGGACGTGGTGCTCTGGCTTGGCTCCTATTTCGCACCAAAGGGAGGTTTTCGCAAGGGAAATGATCGATTTAAAATGAAATTTTGGAATTTAAAAAGTTTAAATGAGAAGACAAGTGACGGTTGGAATTTTTCGCAGAGGAGGGGGCATTTTGCAGCGAAGTCTCATTTTCACAGTCCATTTCGCAGCTGCTAAATGAGGGCATGGGCTGCGACATGGCACTCGTGTGCCAAGAGGGTGTTTTGTAGGGGGTTTCGCAGCTGCGAAATGAGGCATGGGCTACGAAATGGAGGTTTGGAAGCCTTGGGTGATTTTGTAGAGGATTTCGCAGCTGCAAAATAGGGGCATGGGCTGCGAAATGGCACTCATGTGCCAAGGGGGTGATTCGCAGCTATGAAAATTTTCGCGGGGGTGGCTATGGGGCTATGAAATGGTTTCGCGGTGAATGACCCATTTCGCAACGAACCCTTGATTTCGCAGTGGGCACCTTGTGGCTGCGAAATTATTTCGTAGAGGATGGCTATTTTCGCAGGGTGCTATTTTGGGCTGCGAAATTTCGTAGACCACTGAAATTTCTTGCTTCTAAGCTCCTTTTGGCTCCCTAAGACCTTCCTTCACATCTTTTGCAATTCCTCCTAAATTAGATCATTCAAAAAGTTTAAGTTACTTAAAAATAACATAAATTAAGACTAAGATTAAAATCAAAACAATTAATAAGGCTCTTAAATTAACAAAATTAAACAAAAAATATGGACTTTGGTGAGACCAAGTCCATCTAACCCCTTTCTGATTAGGCTTTTTGTGGTTCAAGGAGGTTGATTTCCTCCTTATCTTGCTTAAATGGCTCAATGAATGGTTTGAGACGATGGCCATTGACTTTAAAGGTGTCAGTGCTGTTGGAATTCAGTAATTCCACCACTCCATTAAGATACACTTGGTGAATAATGAAAGGGACTATCTACCTTGACTTCAGCTTCCCAGGAAAGAAATGGAGCCTTGAGTCATAGAGTAAGACTCTTTGTCCTTTTCGGAAGTTGGAGATTAATTGATCATGCCACCTCTTCATTCTTTGTTTTGCAACTTTGGAATTGATGTAGGCATCATTTCTTAATTCCTCCATCTCATTAAGGTTTAAGCACCTCTTTGTCCCGGCTCTGATCAAGTCTATGTTAACCTTTTTGATTGCCCATCAAGCCTTATATTCAACTTCCATAGGGAAATGACATGCTTTGCCATAGACTAGGCAATAAGGAGACATGCCAAGAATAGTCTTATAAGTTGTTCTATATGCCCATAGTGAATCATGGAGCTTAATAGACTAATCTCTTCTGCTCGTGTTCACCACCTTCATCAATATATTCTTGATTTTCTTGTTTGCTAGCTCAACTTGCCCGGAAGTCTGAGGGTGATAAGGTGTAGCTACCTTATGCTTCACTTCATACTTGGCTAATAGGCTTTCAAAAGGTCTATTACAAAAATGAGTACCTCCATCACTGATTATGGCCTTGTGCACCCCAAATCTTGAGAAGATGTTCTCTTTGAGAAATTTGAGAACCACCCTATGATCATTGTGTTTACAGGGGATTGCCTCAGCCCATTTAGAAACATAGTCCACCCCCACCAAGATATAAGAGTTACCAAAAGACATTGGGAAAGGTCCCATGAAGTCAATGCCCCAAACATCAAAGAGATCAACTATTAGAATGGGGTTCATATGCATTTGATTTCTTCGTGTAAGCTTCCCGAGCCTTTGGCATCTATCACAGCTCCTACACATGGTGTGGGCATCTTTGAAGAGTGATGGCCAACTAAACCCTGATTGCAACACCTTCATGGCTGTTTTTTGAGAGGCAAAGTGGCCTCCACATGCACTCTCATGGCAATGGTTGAGGATTCCTTGTTGCTCTTCTTCAGGGACACACTTCCTTATTATTTTATCTGCACAATACTTGAAAAGGAAAGGTTCTTCCCAATAATAAGCATGAATCTTTGCAAAGAAGTGCTTCATGTCTTGTGCTTTCCACTTACTTGGAACTTCACCAATAACTAGATAGTTAGCAATATGAGCATACAAAGGAGTTTTTTCTAGCAACATAAGTGATTCCTCTAGAAAGTCATCATTAATAGGTAAGATATGGGAATTGTGTGCTATAGCCAACCTTGAAAGGTGGTCAGCTACCACATTCTCCACTCCTTTCTTATCTCTAATTTGGAGATTGAACTCTTGTAGTAAGAAAATCCATCTAATCAACCTTGCTTTTGCATCTTGTTTTGTCAATAAATACTTTAAGGTTGAATGGTCAGTGAAAACAATGATGAAAGACCCTACTAGATAAGCACGAAACTTGTCTAAGGCAAACACTACATCTAACAATTCTTTCTTTGTAGTTGTGCAGTTCCTTTGAGCTTCGTTCAATGTCTTGCTTGCATAGTAGATCACATAGGGCTTTCCATCTTCTCTTTGGCCAAGCATAGCTCCTATAGCAAAGTCACTGGCATCACACATCACTTCAAAAGGTAGTTTCCAGTTAGAAGGCCTCACTATTCTAGCGGTTGTCAAGAATTGCTTCAGTTGATCAAAACTCATTTGACATCTCTCATCCCATACAAACTTAGCATCCTTAGCCAAAAGTTCACAAAGAGGCTTTGAAAGCTTAGAGAAATCTTTTATAAACCTCCTGTAGAACCTTGTATGGCCAAGGAATTGTCTTACTCTTTTTACAGTTGTTAGAGATGGCAATTTGACAATAAGTTCCACCTTTGCTTTATCAACTTCAATGCCTTTCTTGGAGATGATATAGCCAAAGACAATTTCTTGTTGTACCATAAAATGACATTTCTCCCAGTTGAGCACCAAGTCCTTTTCAATGCACCTGTTCAGAACCGCTTCCAAGTTGACTAAGCATTCTTCAAATGTACCTTCATATATGGTGATATCATCCATGAAAACCTCCATAATTCGCTCCATCATATCACTGAAGATACTTAGCATACATCTTTGGAATGTAGCAGGTGCATTACATAAACCAAAATGCATTCTTCTGTAGGCATATATTCCAAATGGACATGTGAAAGTGGTCTTCTCCTGGTCTTCAACATCAATTTCAATTTGAAAATACCTGGAGTAGCCGTCCAAGAAACAATAGAAAGGATGGCCAAAGACTCTCTCCGACACTTGATCAATAAATGGCAGTGGAAAATGATCATTCCTTGTCACAACATTCAATTTTCTATAATCAATACACACCCTCCAACCTGAAGTGAGGCGTGTAGCAACTTCTTCTCTCTTTTCATTTTAAACCACCGTAATCCCTGACTTCTTTGGTACCACTTGAGTAGGACTCACCTAAGGGCTTTCGGATATGGGGTAGATAATACCTGCTTGAAGTAGCTTCAACACCTTAGCTCGTATTACCTCTTGCAAATGAGGATGCAATCTTCTTTGAGGTTGACGAATTGGTTTAGCTTCTTCTTCCATGTATATATGATGTTTACAGACCAAAGGACTAATACCTTTCAAGTCGGATATTTGTCATCCTATTGCTTTCTTACACCTCTTAAGAACTTCAAGTAGAGACATCTCCTGAGGAGTAGTAAGAGATGAAGATATAACAACAGGGCACTTTTGATTTTTTTCTAGGTATGTATATTTCAACTTCGTGGGCAGAGGCTTCAGATTGAGCTTTGGGGTCTCTTCTTTAGCAGCTTCTTGTGCCTCCTCTTTATTGAACAAAGGTAGAATTTCTTCTCTCCTCCTCTAACTTTGTAGAGTAGCAAGCACATCAGAGGGATCAGGCAACCCTTCTTCAAGATCCCTAAGACTTTCATTCAACTTGTCTTGCATCTTCTGATTACAATGCTCCTCCACTAGAGTGTCAATAATGCACACTTTTTCTGGACCTTCTTCTTCCTCTAGAGTGATTAGCTTTTTAGACATACAGAAGATATTGAGCTCTAGTGTCATGTTGCCAAATGTGAGTTGCATGAGTCCATTCCTACAATTTATAATTACATTTGATGTAGCAAGGAATGGCCTTCCAAGAATGATAGGAACATAATTCATTTCCTTGACAATTGGGTCTATGTCAAGAACAGCAAAGTCTACTGGATAGTAGAAATTATCAACTTGAACTAAGACATCTTCAATTATCCCCCTTGGAATTTTTACTAATCTATCTGCTAGAGATAGAGTGATTGATGTTGGCTTTAATTCACCAAGTCCCAATTGCTTGTAGACAGAGTATGATAGCAAATTCACACTTGCTCCCAAGTCTAACAAAGTTTTTTCCACTACTTTTCCTCCAATCATGACTCAAATGGTAGGACAACCCGGATTTTTGTACTTCAAAGGAGACTTGCATTGTATGATAGCACTTACTTGCTTAGTCAAGAAGACTTTCTTATTCACATTCAACCCTCTTTTGATAGTACACAAGTTCTTTAGGAATTTTGCATAAGTTGGAACTTGTTTAATCATATCCAACAATGGGATATTGACTTTCACTTGTCTCAACACTTCAAGAATTTTTTATTCATTTCTGATCCCTTTTTTCCCATGCAAAGCTTGAGGAAAAAGTGGAGGTGTGTGTTTCTTCATCACATCTCCTTTTATAAGTACTTTATCCGGATTTGCATTTACCGTTGAATCATGGTCCTCTTTCCCTTCACTGATATCTTTCTTATTTCCTTTGATTTCCTCCATCTTCTCTATCTCTTCTTCTTCTTCCTCTTCAACATGTGGCTTGGGTGTTGCAACTCAACCTTTTTACCACTCCTTAGAGTGATCAAGGCCTTAACATCTCTCACCTGTGAAGACTCTCCTTCATGAGTTTCCATTTCATGGATACCCTTGGGGTTTTGGTGAGGTTGAGAAGGAAATCTACCCTTCTCTTGCACTGTGTTCAGGTTAGTGAGCCTTGAGATTGAGTATTGGAGATTATCTATCTTCTGAGATAAGTCATTTTGCATCTCATCCATCATTTTATTCAATGTATTCTCTACACTGTCAATTCTTTGATTGAGTTGAGCATTGATGGATTTTTGATCTCCAACAAAATCTCCCACAACCTTGCTTAGATTCACTATTGCTTGTTCAAGATTTGAAGCTTGTTGAGATGGTTGAGCTGGTTGTTGGTACTGAGGTGCTCTTGGCTTCCAGGAGAAATTTGGATGGTTCCTCCAATTTGAGTTGTAAGTATTTCCATACAAAGCATTGTTGTTGGGCTTGAATTGTCCAATGACATTTGCTTGATCTCCAAACATTTCCCTAACAGTTAGAACTATAGGGCACTCCTCTACCAAGTGTTCATAAGATTGACAAATAGGACATTGCTTGACTTGCACTGGTGTTTCAGCAATAGCTTGCACTTCATGTATCTTTTTCAGTTCTAGCTCCTCCAATCTTCTTGTCATGGCTGTAACATTTGCTATCATATCAACATTTTCATTCAAGGTGTACATCCCAGCCTTAGCATTAAAGGCATTCGGTTGAGACTTCATCTTCCCCACTTCTCCTTTGTTCGGTTCATCCCATTCTCTTGATACTTCAACCACATAACTCAAGAAATCCATGGCTTCCTCCGGATTCTTACTCATGAAATCTCCTCCACACATTGTCTCGAGGAGTTGCTTCATTGAGGAAGACATCCTATCATAAAAGTAACTCACCAATAGCCATGTATCAAAACCATGGTGAGGACAAACATTGATAGCTTCCATGTATCTTTCCCAACACTCATAGAATTTCTCATTCTCTTTAGCTAAGAAGTTTGAAATTTGCCTTTTCAAGCCATTTGTTCTATGAGTAGGGAAAAATTTCTTAAGGAATTCAGCTTGCAAATCAGTCCAAGTCCGGATACTCCTTGGCCTTAAAGAATTAAGCCAAATCTTGGCCTTATACTTTAAAGTAAAAGGAAATAGCTTAAGCCTCATCAAGTTGATTGAAGTTCCTCCTTCTTGAAATGTATTACAAACATCTTCAAATTCCTTGATATGTGCCTAGGGATTCTCACTTTCCATCCCATGGAAAGTTGGTAGAAGTGGAACAATATGCGGTCTAATTACTAGCTGCTTTGTAGGGGGCACTATACATGATGGTGCACTCATACGAGGTGGAAGCATGCGGTCCCTCATTGATCTGAAAGCATTAGGATTGTCCTAGTGACCATGGTGACTATGCTGATCTTCAGGTGTAGCTTCCATGATGTTCAAGCTCAATTCCAATTCCTTGTTATGAGGTGTTTCACGTTTCACAAGCCTTCTTCCACTATCTCATATCCAATTTGGCATACACAACTAGTATCAACTGTAACAAACACAAAAACAAAAGAAAACAAGACTAAAAAAAGACTAAAATTACTAAATCTAAATTAAAAGATATGTTAGAATATGAAGTAAAAGAAACGATTAAAAGAGTCAGTAAAATGAAAGAAAAATCACCAAACTTGTGATGAAAATCACAAGTATTCTGAAAAGATAATATCACTGTGAAGTTGACACCTTCCCTGGCAACGCCGCCATTTGATTCATATTTCCTAGCTGGTGTACCTTGATTTTGGTCCTCAGATAGGAGTAATCAACAAAATTTATAACCTATATCACCATGTATTAGGATAGCCTCAGCTAGTATAGCATAATGACTCTAGGATCGTTCACTGGGAACGGTTTTCAACTTACAACTGATAATAATTCAGAGTTCAATTGATGCTTTTTCATTTCAAGGTTAGCTTCAAAAGAAAACATAAACTTTGGTTTAGAAAGGGTTGGTTTTAAGCTAACTAAAAATAAAATAATGGAAATTACTTATAAAGAAAAGTGTTTCTTGGAGTTTTAGGATCATTGGGGTCAGGCTCCCAATACAAAAACAGAGTTCCAGTCACTTGAATATTTTCCTCGCATTAAGGATTTAACATATAGTTATTTCTCGAACCGATGTGGTACAGATGCTTCCCCTTAATGGGTTCAAACACTAAATCCTTCTCACTGATGCATCTTGCAATGGTTCATACCTCTCACCTAGTATTAGCCATTCAAGGTGATCCTTAACCTTAGATTACCCGTCAAAAGCTCGCAAGAGATAACTAATGGATGTCTCCTTGGAGTCCAAAAGCTTACCAAGTGTTGGCTATTCTAGAAAATCATACCTTCAAACCACCTCCCAAAGGCTCACAAGAGATAAACTAGTGCATCTCAATGGACGGAGATCACTTGCCTTACCAAGTGTTGGACCAGGTGATTTAAAGGCGTTTTAAGTTAACTAAAAACATAAAAACCATTAATGGGTTACACTTTCTCTTCATTAATAGCTAAAACAACAAAACTTCCAATTCTTGCATGCGGCACCTTACCCAGCTACCTTACCTCCAAGAGACAAAAAGCCTAGCCACTCATTCTCTGAGGAAACATCCTCAGAGCATGTTTGGCTAGTAAGAAAAATACAATCAAAATGAGTAGGTAAGGTAGAGCAAAGCTTCGTATATTACTTCCTTCAAAACTATACAAAAGATTGTCTCTGAGAACAAGCTCCCGAGATCTCTGTGTAAAGAAAATTACAAACTATATATATGAGGTTATTCACCCCTTTGTTCTTACTTATTAACTAAGGAATCCTATGATTGGTGGATTACAAGGAGAGAATGGGGATTTAAACAACAAATATCTGAAGAAAAAAATCTAAAAGAGTCGGTCGCAAATATCTGGAAGCACTCAGGTGGATTTCGCAGGCATGCAAGATGGGCTGCGAAATTTCACAAGCTGAAGGTCTTCCTTTCGCAGCTGCGAAATTGGCATTCAGCTTGGCGTGATTAGCTTCCAATGGCTATAACTTTTTCATTTCAACTTTGATTCATGCACCGTTTGAAGCGTTGGATTTCTGACTTCCCATGCTTTGAAATGACTTATAGTATGCATGAAATGGACTCTAGAAAGTGCTCCAAATGTGTCCAATAGTTGCTGTCCTCTTGAATTCTTCATGTTAGATTTCTCTCTTTGCTTTCCCTCCTTGCATTCATGATTTGATTTTGGCAAAGGACTATAAAGCTTCAAAACTTAGGTTATTCATGTAAATGAGCTTCCAATTGCTTTGCCATGGATTCTATAGAACTCTCCTCAATCTTGGATTGCTTTAGTGATCAAAATACTATCAAAAACACCAAAACTTAACACAATTTGATTAGAAACGATTGCAAAGGTCCTTAACATGCCAATTGAATTAAAAGGTAATAACTACTACTCAAAAGTGTTTAAAAGAGTTAATTACAAGTTATAAAATAGCACTTTTTGAGTAGTAATCAAGCTCGTGTGGTGTTATGAAGGCAGTTTTTTCTTCATCTGCGGGAGACATAAATCTAATGGTACCCGAAAAAGGCATCTAGGAAAGAGAACATGTCGTGCTCGGTGGTGGAATCCACTATTTGGTATATCCGTGGTAAGAGAAAGCTATCTTTGGGGCATGTGTCGTTAAGGTTAGTGTAATCGACGCATACTCGCCATTTTCCCTATTTTTTGGGGACTACTACCATGTTTGCTAACCAGTTTGGATACTCAACCTCCTTAATGAATCCGGATGCCAGTAACTTATCTACCTCATTTTGAATGATTTTTTGCCTTTTCGGGTGAAATTGTCGAACTTTCTGGTGGATAGGTCTTGACGATGGTAGGATGTTAAGTTGGTGGGAGGCAATCAATGGGTGAATTTTGGGCATGTCAGAGTGTGTCCATGCAAAAATATCTTTGTTTTGCAAAAGTATCCCTTCAAGGCACCGTGCCTCGTTTGGTTGTAAGATAGAACTGGTGTAAGTAAAGTGACCATCTTCCTTTGAGATCTGAATGGTCTGCAAGGGATCGGCTCCCGAGGGATCCTTATCCGTCAGGTACTGTAATTGCTATTGGTCGGACCTGCTTGCTTGTTTGGGGCGAGATCCGTGATCACCACTGGGTCCGGTCTTCCGTGCTACTTGGTAGCATTGACGGGTTGCCATCTGGCTACCATAGAGATTGATCTGCCCGTCTTTGGTGAGATAACTCATTATCTGATGATATGTGGAAGGGATGGCTTCCATGCCATGCAACCATGCGCATCCCAATATGGCATTGAATGGGGATAGGTCCTCTACTACTAAGAACTGCACGTTAAGGGTAATAGGGCCAACTTGGACTAGTAACACGATGTCGTCCAGGGATATTGTAGAAGCCTCATTGAATTATGACAATATCCGTCCAGGATTCTCCATATTGGAGAGCATAAATCCCATTTGTTTGATCACAAATACCTGTAGGAGGTCTGTTGAGCTACCCGGATCGACCAGGATTCGTCTCACATCGAAGTCACTGATTCCCAATGTCAAGATAAAGGCATCTCGGTGCGGTTGCAATATTCGATTGGGGTCTATTGGGGAAAAAGTGATTATCCCATCTATTTGGTGAGCGCTCCCACTGGTTAGTCCAGGCCAGATGGAGCTAAGTTGCTCTTGTACAGAGGGGGCTCGAAGCAGCCTTTATGTCTTTCGTTTGGACCTGTATTCTTCGTCTAGGAGGCCACCATAGATATAGTTTATCATGAACCTAGGAGCAACGAAAGCTGTGGGGGACGCGGTGGTTGGATTTTGGGATGTTTCCCCACTTTTAACTCCTGAGTGGACGTGTTGTTTCAAGTGTCAAGTTTTTATGAGTTTTTCCACCAAGTAGTGGGGACTCTTACATTGCTTCGTAGTATGTCCATGTTCTTTGTGGTAGACACATTTTCTGTTGTGGTCTCTCTTAGTCGGGTCCATTTTTAGGGGCTCTGACCACCTAAAGTAGGACAACTCGTGGATCATAGGGAGGAGTTTCTCATATGACACATTGAGGGGGGTGAGATTGGATTGGTCTGGCTAGCGCTATTCACCTTGACCCCTACTTGGTTGCTTTCGTTGGCTCATGGCTTTGGGATTATTAATCACGTCATTCTTGGCCCACTGGCCAATGACCAAGATCTGTTGTGTGGCTGTGCGGACATTGTCTTCTAGCATAGAATATTTGTTCGCTCGCTTGAACAGATCGTCCATGGTCATGGGAGGCTTTTTGGCAAGGGACTCGAAGAATGGCGTGCTCGGGCAGATGGTCTGTTTAAATATTTGGAGGATAGTGTCCATGTTATAGGATTCTACTTAGAGTACAGCTTGCCCGAATCATTTCACAAATTCCCTCAACGATTCATTCTCCTACATTTTTATGTTTTGTAGGGTACTGATATTTTGCTTATGTTGTGTTGAGCACAAATAGTACCCCACAAAGGCCTTGATATATCTCGAAAATTATCAACGGAATTCATTGGAAGGCGGTTGAACCATGAGAGAGCCTGACCTTGGAGGTTGGTGGGGAAGATTTTGCATAACAATGCGTCATTCTCTATATCTAGGGTCATGATTTGTTTATAGTGCATGATATGATCAAATGGGTCATTGGATCCATCATACGCGAAGAATTTTGGAATGATGAACCCTCTTAGGGTTCATAACTGATAATGCGAGAGTTGAAAGGCGTGGAGAGCATATCATCCAGCCGCCTCCTAATGGAGCCGGGGGGCCTGTATTTGCTGACTTCTCCTCGGTTCGTTGTAGTGGTTGGTGTGGAGAACAGTCCGGCAGGATGAGTGCAGTTGAGGGGCCAGGATATGCCTCTTAGGCTGTAGTTGCACGCAGCTTCTCCATACCAGGTGTTTGTGGCCCTAATCTTGTGCACATCATGTCAGACAACTGGGACTTCCTACCACGTCGCCTCTTTGATGAGGTACGAGTGGAGTCCGAGCTTTCATCTTGTGGTGCATGATAGAATGGTAGGGGTCTTTCATCAAGCCACACACCAAGCGTGTCAAGGAGGGGCTCTGTGTTTCTAGGATATGTGACCTCCTGGCTCTGCCTAGAGTTCGTTCGTTGGTTCCTCGGTTGCCGGCCGAGAGAAGGGCTTGATGAAGACACCTGAATCCTCAACACATCATTCTCCTCCCTAAGTCTCCTCGTTTCTTGGAACAGGGCCTGTACTTGTCGTTCGCTTTCTCTCTAGCATATTTCCATACTCTCACGCTAGTTAAAGTAGCCTTCATCACCCATGGCTGATGACCGACTCCTTGAGGGTGTGGACATCTTCGTTTACTAGTTCCCACAGACGACGCCAATGTTGAGGCTGAGTCAATTGGAAGAAACACTTCTCCCTTTTTCTTACAAAAAATGTCCGGATAGGCTGTCTGGAAACACCCTCCGAAGCTTAATTCAGAATACGAAAGCTAGCATCAGAGGTTGCCCCCTTTTAGATACTAAAAAGAAGACCAACTTTCTCTCCCGGTGTATACGCGCACATACCTTGGTTTTGAGCTGGATGAGAGTTTTTATAAGGTCTGGAATAGTGTCACATCTATGTTATGATAACTTCTTGACTTTCATAGTCATGATAGCAGCACAATAGGTGACAGAGCAATCATCATCTTTTAGGCGGCTGACAGGGACCGCTAATGGGGGTGATCTGATGGTTCATTTGTCATTTCATCCAACAGGCGGTATGGTGCAGCGTGTGGCAAGCCACCTACGGAAATAGGGTGATTTCCCATCAAGTGTGCTTCTGATGTAAGAAAAATGATTGCTCGAAGGAGTGGGCTAGGAAATCCACTCGGAATGCATTGTATGGCTTCAGAGGAACTCCGCGTAATTGGCTATTGGTATATCCAATCCGGATTGGACATTTAGACCTGGTTATGTTCGTCCGGATAGAAATAGGAAGATGCCACGTGGAGCCAGGGTAGTTTGCCATGTGGTCATAAGGGGGAGCCCTTACACCCTCCCCATCCCCAAACCTCCATTTCCCTACTCCATCCCTCATTCTCTCTTAATATGCCTACATGTTTGACCTGCATCTCAAGACAATTCATATAGATGTTTTTTTGTATAATTCCTAGTAGATCTAGACCAGGTATAGAAACAAATTTGATCATGCTATATGTATAATGACATTGAATTCTAGCTTTCATTGAAGTAAAACTTGTCTTAAGGAGCTCATGGAGTAATTTGTAAATTTGATCAATGGATGCTCTAAATACTTGATATTTTAGGTTTCAGTAAGCTTCTGTTTGTTTTCAATTTCATTAATGCTATTTGTTTCTCTTTTTTTTTTTCTGTAGAAAGTGCAAACTGAGTTGTTAGTGGTATATGCAAACCAACTGCTTGAAAACGAGTAATCTGGCTACCATGCCTTGCTCAGAGATGACAAGGTATTTTGTAGAATCCCGTTAGTTGATTAAAAAAAAAATGTGCTTTGGTGATTTTCAAACAAATCATATATAAATTGTCTATTTATTTTTGTATTAAGTGGATGAAATCTCCAAGATACATAGGCTCTACCATAAAATACCTCAAGGCTTGGAACCTGTTTCTAGCATGTTTGTACAAGTCAATTGGTTTATTCTTAAAAAAAGAGCATATGCCATATGATCATTTTGACTTGTGCAAACTTTTGAGGATTTCCATGATGCAACGTGTTACTAATGAGGGTCTTGCCTTAGTCAATCAGGTTATAGATGTTGCAAACAACCTGGTTTAGTATCTTGATCCATCTATCTTCAACCCAATAAATTTTTCATGCACTTATCTTAATATATTTTGTCATCTTTTTAATTTGAATTTTATAAGCACTGATTATTCTTGAGTGGATATCGCTGAATACATTTTGCTTTTAACATTTAGTGTTAAGTTGAAGATCATACATAAGTGTTCAAGGATTTTAATTTTATTCTTGATGTGAAGTAAGGAAAATTTTCAACTAATTGAAATCAAATTGAGTACTAGGTTGAAATTGAGAACATAAAATTTAATTTTATTCCCAAGTCAATTAACTTCTGCTCAACTTTATATAGCTACTTCTTCAATTCCTACCTTTTATTATTTCTTTTACTCTGACCATGTTCAAAATCTATTGATTTGAATAGCAACTCTTTAATTATTATAGGTGTCGGGAAGTTTTTTTTGCTTGTAGGCAATTGTTCTGGAAAATGCCTCGGGCACAATGTACTGAATTTTGAGTTTCATCCCTTAGAAGTTTGTAGTCCATTTTTTATTACTCAACACTCATTAATGTTTTGGCTTATGTGTGGCTCATGCATCTCACCAATGCTAATTAGGTTTTCAATCTAGCTAATTAGCATTGATTTTTGGGCACATCAAAGAATTGCTTACAAACATAAGTTGCATCATTTTCTATTGCTTTCATTTCTCATTGCTGTGATGAATTAGGAAAACATAATGTAAGAGCATTTGTTGTAAAGCTGTTGGGTTTCAAAATATGACTTGTCTTTAACTTGTTTATATCAAATAGGCAAGTTGTTCCTCAAGTCTACCATACTCCATTTTAAACCAGTGCTGGTTCCAAACAACCATCTCCAATTTGGTTGGTTAGTTTCGAGTTTTGTCAACAACATGAGAAACTTTTGAAAGTGAGGTTTGGATGATGGAATTTTTGGTTTATTGATTTGTCATGAATTTGGGATTTCTATAGATTCTAGGCAGGAGAAGTTAACAATGGGCATACTCGGGGAATGCATGTAGATGACTTGACTTGTTTAAACATGAGAAATTCTCGGGGAATGCATGTAGATGACTTGACTTGTTTAAACATGAGAAATTCTGTCTTTCCAAGAATCCATTGCAACTTGTTACATAGAATTGTCCAGTTTGCCAGTAGTTCATTTCCCAGATAATTGGTTTAAAAGTATTTGGAATTTGTTGTAGAGATTTAAAAAGTACATGACCTTAAAAAAGGATTACATTGAACTACTCCTGTATCTCCTAAGAGGACTTGCCAAGGATGCATTGCACCTTGAAGAAATTGTATTTAGGTTAAGTTCAAGACTTACCCATATTGATGTGAAAGTGGAGGAGTTGCAAAGCAAGGTAATGAAATTAGAACTCTTCTTCATTATCGTCATCATATAATTCAATTGAATGATTTTACGACCATCCTAACTTTTGGAACTAGTTTCATTTTCAACAAGCACAGGATTATGAAATATGTTATTTTAAACCATTCTTTTCAAGCACTCAATTCTCTAGAGCCCACTTTGAGTTGGATGTAGAGTGGGGTGTGATAAGGCATCACCTTGCAAAATGATGGCAAAATGTAACTAAATTAATACTCGAACAATGGAGTTTGCAAAGCAAGCAAAGTTAATGGCCCTAAATTGTTTTGGTTATTCAGATGAAGCAAAGTGGAATTCTACATCAACCCAGATCTCATTGGTTCTTTAATACATTGAAATTAAACAAGATTTCTATTTGACATACAAATTACAGTGGTTTCAATGGGGATGGGATTAGTAATGAATGATGGGTACTAAAGTGAATTTTAACAATTAAACATTTCCCACTTGGTTTTAATAAGTTTTGTGGGTAAGGATAGAAAAATCTTTGGTAAATGGCAGGAATCCAAATTAAATTGGGGTGGCTGTTTGTTACCTATTTCATCTGAAATGTGATGCAACTAAGCTTCCTGAGCAAGACAATTATTCCATAAAAGGGCCAGAGGGTATGCTTCAATTTGCTTCAAGATGATACCAAAATGATGGTTAGTTATGGTGGGGGAAAATCAAAGTTTAATATTCCATCTAAGACTGTTACACTAAACATTTCACCAAAATGTGATATTTGCCTAGTAATAACATTTTGATGGATCCTATCTAGTTTATTAGTAATAACTAGTGGAAAAATTTTAGGATAAGTTTTGTTATTGGTTTAAAATTCATATATAGATAATATATATCAACGTGTAATGGTTGAGAGTGTACATTTATGAAATTTTATTTATCAATTCGAGTCTAGTTGATTTGAATAAAAGATCTTAGTTACTTAATAGAGGTATGCATTAATAAAAGCCCATACGTGAACTCGTCTATTAGAAAGACAAATTCCAATTTTACAGTGAACTCGTCTTTTCAACAAATGAGTTCTAAATTTTATACCGAACTCATCTATTGAAAAGATGAGTTTGAATTTTACACTAAACTTGTCTTTTCAACAAATGAGTTCTAAATTTTACATTGAGCTCATCTATTGAAAAAATGAGTTTCAATTTTACATTGAACTTGTCTCTTCAATAGACGAGTTCTAAATTTTATATTGAACTCGTCTATCGAAAAGATGAGTTTCGATTTTACACTAAACTCATCTTCTTAATAGGTGAGTTTTGAATTTTACACTAAACTCGTCTATTGAAATTACGAGTTCTAATTTTACACTAAACTCGTCTTTTCAACAAACGAGTTCTAAATTTTACATTGAATTCATCTATTGAAAAAACGAGTTTCAATTTTACATTGAACTTGTCTATTCAATAGACGAGTTCTGAATTTTATATTGCACTCGTCTATTAAAAAGATGAGTTTCGATTTTACACTAAACTTATCTTCTTAATAGGTGAGTTTTGAATTTTACACTAAACTTGTCTAATAAAAATACGAGTTCTTATTTTACACAAAATTCATCTTTTCAATAGATGAGGTGTACGTGGAATCCCACTTAGGGTAAATTGCCCTAGTTTTAGAAATATTTTGGGGACAACAATATTTTAATAAATAGTTTTAAAAAATCATGTACTTTTGTAGAAACCCCACTATCGTTGTGTGCACGTGGCAATGAGCTAGAGATGGAGAAGAAAACCACCTTTAGTAGGGTCAATATGTTCATTAATGCTGTCTATTCATATTTTTATATGATCTCAATAAATCCTATGACAAAAATACACTGTGCTATAAGATGTCATTTACGTATAGATATAGAAAACTTAGCCTCTGAATTGTTATTGTTTATTGAACACAGTTTACATTATTAAATATTCTAGAAAAAGTTGAAAGATGCAGGAAACAACCTCTGCAGCATTATTGCATTACATCACAGCGGCTTCCGGAGCATTCTTAATATAAACTTAGTGCGGAGTAGGAATCCTTCTTCTGGGTGGTCTCACCCAACAGTCAATGGACTATAAGGAATGGGAATTAAGTGCAGATTATGTTTTTTTCTAACTGCTAACCCATGAACCTCAGTCATGTCTAGATCCTCAGGCCTCATTCCATTGGGAAGTTTCCAGTCAAAATGGAACAGCAACTGGGCTAGTGGCAGCTCAATCACAGGTATGCCAAACAGTATGCCTGGACATATCCTCCTTCCACTACCAAACGGAATAAACCCAAAATCAGCACCCTTGTAATCAATTGAACTATCAAGGAATCTCTCTGGGTAAAATCTCTCAGCTTCAGTCCAACAATCGGGGTACCGTCCAATTGCCCATGCATTAATGACCACTCTGGTCTTCACAGGTACCTCATATCCATTAATCTTACACTTCTCCCTACATTCCCTTGGAAGCAACAATGGGAAAGGAGGGTGTAGCCTCAAGGTTTCAGAGATTACCGCTTTTAAGAATTTCAATTCATCAATACCCGCTTCATCCACATTCCCTTTTCCATCAAAGACCCGCCTTACCTCAGCTTGTGCCTTCTTCATGACTTCTGGGTTTTTCATCATTTCCGCCATTGTCCACTCCACTGCTGTCGATACTGTATCCCCTCCCCCACCGAAAATGTCCTGAAAAACAATGAATGAACTATGGATCAGTGATTTTAATAAAATAAAATCAAAAGGCGTCAAGGCAAGAGTACTAACCAAGATGACTGCTTTAATATTGTCGTCGGTTAAGGGAAGTTCAAGGTCACCATCCTGTTGAAGCTTTAAAAGCACATCAACCAAGTCTTTCTCTTCTTCTAGCTTGCCTGTTGTTGTTTTCATTCTCTCTCTGTGCTCATTGACAACAATTTGAAGTATTCCATCAATCCTCTGCTGCACCTTCTCAAGTTTATGCCTCACTCCGCTGACCAGGGGAATCCATTTAACAGAAGGGTACAAATCGGCAAGACAGAAACCTGATTCCAGCTTTGTGATTTCCCCCAAAGCCGCTGTCAACGGGTCATGGTCTTTGCATTCTTTCCCCAGTGCCGCTCTTGAGATTACCGAATATGTAAAAGCCGAAATTCTGTCCCTCAGATTGATTGGAAATCTTGAACTAGAGCTGATGATTCTGATGAGTTTTGAAACCTCCTCCTTCCTAATCACCTGGAATGATTTAACACGCTTGGCACTGAGAAGTTCGACCACACAGATTTTCCGCAGTTGCCTCCAGTAATCACCATATGGAGCAAAAGCGACGTCGGTAGAATCATAAGATACGATCCTGGTAGCAAGAAGATGGGGCCTTTGGGCAAAGTTGATGTCATGGGT
Source organism: Vitis riparia (assembly GCF_004353265.1). Taxonomy (NCBI): domain Eukaryota; kingdom Viridiplantae; phylum Streptophyta; class Magnoliopsida; order Vitales; family Vitaceae; genus Vitis; species Vitis riparia. The sequence goes on along the minus strand of NC_048438.1, from coordinate 3,277,262 downwards.
TTTCATAACCTCTTTGGCAATCTCTGGCGATGAGACTACAAGCATGGAGACTTGGCCAAGTTGTAGGTGCATGAGAGGTCCATATTTCTTTGCCAAGTCCCTCAGTGAGTGATGAGGAAGTGAACCAACAAGTTGGTGCAAGTTTCCAATCAGGGGTAGCTTCCATGGTCCTGGAGGCCGCTTTGGAATAGAGATTTGGGGTTTGGATTTCTTACTTACTTTGAATAGGATATATAGAAAGAGAAGAAAGGGAAAGAGGAAAGAAGAGGGAAACTCCATGGAGAAAGCAGTGAAGTTGATGCTGTTGGTTCCTCAGCACAAGCGCCATCTTTGGTCACTTTATAAACAATTCAAATTAACCACTATTTTTTTCTTCTCGACTGCGTCCGCCAACCCTCTGAGTCCCCATCATTCCTTCGAAAATGAGCAAAATATCTTGAAATCCTAAGGCAGATCATATGTTAATTGGAACATCTAGTCACATTGAAAACCAATTTCAAAATGGGTGGGCAATCGCCTTTTTTGACCATAAACTTGTCAGTATGTTATTTCATGTTGTCTTAGGATCTTTAGAAATTGATGGTATAAAATTGGTTTGAAGTCTATGAAGACGTGCATGAACAAAATTACCCCTATACTTATCGAACTATGTACTGTTTAATTTTAATGGTAGAATTTATTTTTAATTAAAATTTTAACACAAACTTTTTTATTTAATTTTATTTTAAGTTGGAGATAAGGTTTGGATAGTGTCAAAGTCATAAAGATCGAAAAAATTTTAGAAAATGTTTATAATCATTATAACGCTTGAATAATAAAATTTTTCAAGTGTTAAAAATGTTATAAGTCTTTTTTAAAATTATTGTCAAATGGACTTTGAGAGTCTGTTTGATAGTATTGATTTAAGAAAGCGTTTCTAACCTTTCTAATGCTTGAAAAATTTTATATTATAAGTATTAAAAATACTATAAACGTTTTCAAGAATTACTGTTAAACATACTTTATCTTACAAGTATTAAAAAGATTATAAATACTTTCAAGAATCATTGTTAAATACACTCTAAAAGTACATTTGAGAGTGATTCTATAAAGCGCTTTTAACATTTTCTAATACTTGAAAGATAAAAATTTTCAAATATTATAAACACTTCCTAGAATCATTGTCAAGCGCATTTTAAGAGTACATTTTATAATAATTTTAGGAAGGGTTTCTAGTTTTTTTGGTATTTGAAAGATAAAAATTTTAAGTATTAAAAAGATTAAAAATACTTCCTAAAATCACTATCAAATGCAATTTAGAGTTTGTTTGATAATAATTTTAAAAAGTGTTTTTATCTCTTTTAATACTTAAAATATAAAAAATACTTCTTGAAATTACTATCAACCATGCAGCTAGCTAAATTTTCTTAAAAATATTTTTGTTAAAGTTGTTCCAATAAAAAACGTTGAAGACCAAATACCCTTTAACTAGAATTATTCTTGGAGGGATTGTAAATAGTTTAACTAATTTTCACAACTTCTTAAATAAATTAATTTACGGTTTATTTGTCACCATCTAGGACGGTCCAATACAATTGAAAATGAAATTCAAATCAGCATTTTTGACTACTCATTTGCACTACCAACTTTTCAACATAGTTAGCCAATCACCTTTTTTTGGCTGCTCACATTTTTGACAATTGTGTTTTAGTGCCATTAAAAATTGATAATTGACCCAATATATTATAAAGTTGATAGACATATATAGATAAAAATACCCCCTATAATTATGAAACTATGAGACTGTTTCTAATGGTAAAATTTTAATTTTAATTGATTTATTTTTAGTTAAAAATGTTTGTACTAAAAAAATTTAGCAACCAAGAAAGTACTATAAATGAAAGCCTTATTATTTTAGGATAGAACCGCTCATAAACTACTAGTAACATATCCTAGCACAAAAACTAATCTGACAATGTTTTACCTATACTTCCTTCATGGGAAGAACAAATATCAAGAGTACCCTTGATAGTCTTGAGTTGATAAACAATTGCTCAAATTACACCTAGTTGGTATATTTATAGTATTATAGCACCAACAACTTTTGGACAATTGATATATTTTTGGGCCAAGCAACTCAATTGCCCAAGCAGCTCAATTGTTAGCACCAACAACTTTTGGACAATTGATTTAATATTGGCCCAAACAAACTTTTTGACAATTGATTTAAAATTGGCCCAAGCAACTGAATTGCCCTAAGAGATTGGACAATTGATTTAATATTGGCCCAACAACTCAATTGCCCAAACTGCCCAATTGTTCAAAACCCACCTTATAAGAATTTCAACCTTAATTGTTTGTTCTCGTATGATCAAACAAACAATCAAACCATCAAACAAGTTGATGAAGTCCCCATATCAAACTGTTAAACATGATAAATAGTCATGTAGAAGCCAATTTAGAGGAAGTTCAACCTTAATTGTTTATTCTCACATAAACAAACAAACAATTAAATGATCAAGTCCATGTATGTATCACCAGCAACTTTTGGACAACTGATTTAATATCAGCCCAAATAACTCAATTGCTCAAAACTTTGTTATCTAATAAAGATAAAATAGTCACGTTGAAGCCACCTTAGAGTACTTAAAATAGTCAAAATATTTTTGGAAACTTTTAGTGATTTAATAAAGATATAAATTATTTTGCAAATACTTTCTAAAACGGATCGTTTAATTCCTTTTGTGGAAAAAAACATTTTTGGAAACTTTTTCATATAAAATATTTTATCCATTAAGGAATTACTAAAAAGTTAGGGATTTTTATAGTATTTAATAGGATAAGTTATTATGAAGTTTCAATCGGAATAGTTATTGTAAGGAACCCTAGATCACTCCATTCCCATGCCCTGGATCTCATAGGGTGTATGAAAATCTATCCTGGGCTCTCTAAATCTAATGCAACGGAGAACCAGATATTTAAAAATCAATATTGATACCACATAAATCATGAATCTAGAAAATAAAGTCACATACCTTTTATCCATATGTTCACGGATCAATTCCAATTGATGTAGATAACTCCAAAATCATAATGGATCTCGTAAACACCATGATCTTTCGCCTGATGACTCTTTCTTGTGTTTAGGCATTGAGATGGTGGAGATCTCAAGGGTGGAGGTTAGGGTTTTCTCTAGACTATAGGGAGAAAATGGCAAGAAATGAATACTTCAACCCCTAAAGGGGTATTTATAGGCTTCTTACTAGGCCTAAGTAACTTAAGCCCATCATTGGCTTAGGTCACTTAATATAACCCAAAAAGGTTGCTAATTAATTAATTAACTATACATGACTCTAATTAATCAATTAGCATAGTCCGAGATACCATTCACTCATCCCTTTGCAACATTGCGTAATTATCAAAATGCCCTTATATATAAAAGTGAACTAAAAACTCATCCAACCCTCATAAATTGTGTCATCAAGGAATATGAGCTCTAAACAAGGACCATTGGAACCCATAGTAAGAGTTTCTTTTTGAGTATAAATTGAGGCTTTGAGATTTGAGGGCTCTAAGGTTGTAATCTTCTTCAATAATGATGGAGGTTCTTTTTTGTTTTCGCCCATAGATGTAGGTTTGAGGTCAAACCACATAAATCATTGTGTGTTTTGTTTTCATCATTTTATTATTTTTCCCTATTATTATATTTTGTTGTTGTTTTTTTACAACAAATTGGTATTAGAGCTTAGGTTGTTAGACCTAGAATGACGACAAAGTTTAAGGTTGAGAAGTTTGATGGAAGATACAATTTCAATTGTGGTGTGTTAAGATGCATGCCTTATTGGCTTAATAGTGGTTATCCAAAGCATTGAAAGGTAAAGAAGTTCTACCAACAGTTATGTCTGATAAGAGAAGGATGAACTTATGGAGAAAGTGCACAATGTTATTCCATTGTACTTGGGTAATGAAGTGCTTCATAAGGTTGTAGAAGAAGATACGACTGGTAAGTTATGATTGAAGTTAGAAAGTCTATACGACTGGTAAGTTATGATCGAAGTTAGAAAGTCTATATGACGAAGTCTCTTACAAATCACTTGTACTTAAAGAATCAGTTGTTTACTCTCTAAATGAAAAAAGGCACGTCCAGTAAAAACCACTTTAATGAATTTAATAAAACTATTATGGATTTGAGGAATATTGATGTTAGAATTGATGTATGGTAGAGATACTCTCTCCATAAAGGATGTTAAAGTAGCCTTGAACTCAAATGAGTTGAAGAAGAGGGTGTCTAAGAGTGGAGAAGATGACTTGATGAAAATTTTAGTAGCTAGAGGGAGAATAAGAAAGAAAAATAGTGCTAGAAAAGGTTGATCTAGAACTAAATCAAAGTCTATGGGAAATAACAAGTGTTTCAAGTGCAACAAAGAAGGGCACTATGTAAAAAATTATCCAAACCATAAAGAAAATAAAAATGAGAAAACTTCTAATTTTGGTGATGTTGCAGTTGCAGAAGAAAATTCATATATTGCAGATGTTCTTTTAGTTACGTTAATAACTCGGGTGATGAATGGATTATTGATTCAAGGTGTTCTTATCATCTATCTCCCAATAGGGATTGGTTCAATATCTATCAACCTATAGATGGTGGGAATATTCTCATGGGAAATGATGTAGTCTATAAGGTTGTTGAGATAGACACAGTTCAAATTAAGATGCATGATGGCATTGTAAAGACATTAATTGATGCAAGGCATGTTCCAAAGTTGAAGACAATTTTGATTTCTTTAGGGACACTTGGCTCTAATGGATGCACATATAAGTCTGAAGGTGGAGTTATGAGAATTTTAAGGGTGCTCTTGTTGTGATGAAATGAAAGAAAATTAATGGTCTTTATACATTATAGGGTAGCACAGTTACAGGTGCAACTGTATTTTCAACCTTAAAATCAATTTCAAACACTACCAAATTATGGCATATGTGACATGGACATATGAGTGAGAGAGGGTTGATGATTTTAAGCAAACAAAGTTTGCTTGATGGTTAAAAAATTGGGAGAATCGGCTTTTTGTGAGCATTGTGTGTTCAGGAAACAACACAAAGTGAAATTCAGTGTAGGTACCCATAAAACTAAAGGTACTTTGGATTGTATCCATTTGGATCTTTGAGGCCCTTCTCAAGTTGTATCACATGGTGGTGGAAAATATATGTTAACCTTTATTAATGATTACTTTAGAAAGGTTTAGGTATATATCTTGAAACATAAGAGTGATATCTTTGGGAAGTTCAAGCAATGGAAAAATATAATTAAGAATCAGATTGGAAAAAAGATCAAGAGCTTGAGAACTGGCAATGACATGGAATTCTATGATAAATAGTTCAATATGTTTTGCAAAAATGAAGGTATTATGAGACATCACACAATTAGGCATACTCCATAGCAAAATGGTGTTGCAAAACGAATAAATAGAACTATTTTAGGTGCGGTGTATGCTTTCAAATGCAAAGTTGTTAAATGAATTTTGGGTTGAAATGGTAAATTCAGCTTATTATCTTGCGAATATATCTCCTTCAATTATTATTAGTTGTAAGACTCTTGAAGAGGTATGGTTTGGTTCCCCTTCTAATTATGTTAATTTAAGAATTTTGTTGTTGTCTAGTTTATACTCATGTGAATGAAGGTAAGTTGGAACCAAGGGCAAAGAAGTGCATATTCTTAGGATATGCAAATAGAGTGAAAATGTATAGATTATGGTGCCCAGATTCAAAATTCTCAAAAAAAGTTATTAGTAGGAATGTGACTTTTAATGAGTTAACAATGTGAAGTCCTAGGAAGGAGCAACTTCATGTATGGAAATGACCCTAGTGTGAGAGAAAATGTGTAGTTTGTTCTAAAGCTTCAAAAACTATAGAAGAAATTATTTCAATAAAGCTAAAAGAGGAAGAAGTGCAACATCTTGATGATAAAGAAAATGCACCACAAGAGCAACAATATTGTTTGGCCAAAGATAGAACGAGGAGGCATATTAAACCACTTTAAAGGTATGCTTATGTAGATTTGGTTGCTTATGCACTTAGTGTGGCAAACAACATTGAAAAGGAATAACCCCATACTTATCATAAAGCCATCAGTAGTAAAGAGTCTACACAATGGATTGTTGCTATGAATGAGGAGATTGAATCTCTTTAAAAAAAAACCATATCTAGCAACTAGTTGAGAAATCGAAAAATCAAAGATTGTTGGTTGCAAATCGGTATTTAAAAGAAATGAAGGAATTACAGGAGTAGAAGATGCTAGGTTCAAAGCACGCTTAGTGGATAAAAGGCTACACACAAAAGAAAGGTGTAGATTTCAATGAAGTGTTTTCTCTAGTTGTGAAGCATAACTCAATTAGGGTGTTACTTGCTATGGTTACTTTATTTGATTTAGAGTTAAAACAACTTGATGTCAAGATTGTTTTTTCACATGGTGAGTTGGAAGAATGGATTTATATGCATCAACCTAAGGAATTCATTACTTTAGAAAAGGAAGACCATGTTTATTTGTTGAATAAATCTCTTTATGGTTTGAAGCAATCTCTTAGGTAGTGGTATAAAAGGTTTGACACTTTTATGATTGGTAATGGCTACCATAGGAGTGAGTATGATAATTGTGTTTATCACAAGGAATTGTTTGATGATTCTTTTATTTATTTATTGTTATATGTTGATGAAATCTTAATTGCATGCAAGAATATCTCTAAGATAACAAGTTGAAAACTTAACTTCAAGGAGAGTTTGAAATGAAAGACCTTGGAGCAATAAAGAAAATATTGGGTATGGAGATTCATAAAAATCGAGAATCGAGGAAATTATATTTATCACAGAAAAAGTACATTGAGAAAGTGTTGGAATGCTTTATAATGCAAGGGTTAAAATCAGTGAGTACTCCATTAGCAGCTCACTTCAAACTTTCAAGTGTTTTATTCATGGTTTTAAAAATTGGATCGGACTAACGGTTCGACCTGTCCGACCGCCGGCTAATCAAGGTTTCGATCCAGTCCAGTCAATTAGATTGAAAACAGGTTGAATCAACATTGGACAGGCTGAACTAACGGTCCGACAGGTGAATCGGACCAACCAACTAGTTCACTCCGAATCGTCCGATTCGATTCAATTTAACTCTTTTTTTTCAGCATCAAAACAACATCATTTTGATGTTTCTGGAATCAAAATGATATCGTTTTAGAGGATATAAAACCTTCATCTCCAAACCCCCCCTTTCCAAACTACAACTATTGCCCACCTCTCAGCCCGCCCCCAACACGCCGCGACAAGCTCCCACAGTCGGCCATTTCACCGTGCAAAATCTCCCTCCACCGATTGTTACAAGATCACCGTTGCTTAAGTCACCTATTTCCCTTCGTGTCATTGCAAGCCGGAAAGCCACCCCCTGCCGTTGGAACCTTGGCTGTAAGCCCCCTCTAACCGGTTGTAACCCCCCTTCCCCTCTGCTGTAAGCCCCTACTCTGAGTCCAACCAATAGCTGCAAGCTTGCAACCTGGAAATCAAGGCATAATATTTAATTATTTATTATTTAATGTTTTGATTCTTGAAATTTATTTTTTAGGTTTAATAATTAATATTCAAATTTTGCCAATTACATTATTAAACCTAAAAAATAAATTTCAAGAATTTGCTTGGTTAATATGTGAAAGTAACATTTATAATATTTAATAATTATATTATGAATTTCAAGAATTACATTTTATAATATTTAATAATTATAAATTTTAGATAAATGTTTGGTTTGAAAGTAAATTTCTCATTTTTTCAATTGTTGATGACTTTTATTCTCTAGATTAATATGTGATTTTTATAAATTATTGATGACTTTCATTCTCTAGATTAATATGAGATTTTTGTTTCTAATTTGATAGAGAAATAAAAAATGGAATCAAACTTGACTCCATCATCTGGTCAAGATTCAACTGCCAATTCACAAACAAGTAGAAGTAAGACTGACCTTGCATGGAAGCATGTTTTTGAAAAAAGATATGCAAATAGAAAGAAAACTCTTATTTGTTTGTATTGTAAAAAGATTGAGAAAGATATGGGTATTCATAAAATGAAACAATATCTTGCTGGAGTGAAAGAAGATATTGGTCTATGTAAATCAGTTCCTCCTAATGTCAGATTTCGAATGGAAAATTCTTTGCAAGAGTTTTTAAATTCCAAGAAAGCAACTCAAGAAGCATATGAATACATAAATCCTTATGGTCCTAATGTGTCACAATTTGAAGGGGATATGACAGAAGGTGAATAAGAGGTTCAAGAAATGCAAAGTCCTATGGTAGTTAGTAGTGGAAAAAGAAAAAAATCAATAGTGGATAAGTATTTTGTACCAAGAAATACTCAAGGAGCTCAACCTTTCCTGAGGAGTGTATTAACTGGGAAAGAAGCTATTTGGAGAGCAGATATGGAGATTGGGAGATTCTTTTATGATGCATGCATTCCTACTAATGTTTTGCATTCCTTTTACTTCAAGCCAATGTTGGATGTTATATCTACAATTGGTCCTAGATATAAGGGTCTAAATTACCATCAACTACGGGTTAATCTTTTAAAGGATGCTAAGAAAGAAGTTTAGTTACTTATGAACTCTTATCATGCAATTTGGGCGAAAATTGGGTGTACAATAATGGGTGACGATTGGACAGATAATAGACAAAGAACACTCATCAACTTCCTTGTGTATTGTCCTAAAGGAATATCGTTTGTGAAATCTATTGATGTTTCAGACATTGTCAATGATGTAACTAATTTGTTTCTATTATTTGATGAGATGATTAAATGGGTGGGTCCACTCAATGTAGTTCATATAGTGATTGATAATGCAGCAAATTATGTGGCCACGAGGAGATTGATTTCTCAGAAGCATAAACACATCAATTGGTCACCTTATGCAGCTCATTGTCTTAATTTGATCTTTAAGGATATTGGTGAGATGGTCCATGTTGCTGAACTTATAAGACGTGCATCAAATGTGACAATTTTTGTGTATAATCATGTTGCTTTGTTAAGTTGGTTGAGAAAAAGAGACGGATGGGGGGAGAGTCTCCGACCTAGTGCAACTTGCTTTGCTACTACATTCATTGCACTCAAGAGTCGTCATGATCATAAACATGACTTGCAAGCTTTGGTGAGTAGTAAATTCTTTGTGGACTTTAGATATTCAAAGGATAATAAAAGCAAAGTTGTAGTTTCCATCATATTAGATAATAGATTTTGGAATGAATGTTTGATTGTTTTGAATTTTATGTCTCCACTAATGTGCTTATTGCGTATTGTTGATTGTGATAAGAGGCCTTCAATGTGATATGTGTATGAAGGCATGTATAGGGTTCATTTGGGTATCAAGAAATTGTTTAACTACAACAAAAGACTATACAAGCCTTATACAGAGATCATAAAGCAACGTTGGGATCAACAACTAAAGAAAAACATTCATTCAGTAGCTTATTAGTTGAATCCATGTTTTTCAATATGATCAGGGAAACTTTTGTAATATGCTAACTGTTATTGGAGGTGTCATGGATGTTATTGATCAAAAAGTTTTGAAAGTCAAGCTTGATACAATGAATGAAATGAAGTTGTTTCATGATCGATTGGGAAGTTTTGGAAGAAACCTTGCTTATTCTTCACGTGAAGTACTTCAACTCGGTAAAAGATTATTTTCATTTATTAGCGTCTTTGTTCTTTTTCATTAGTTACCTACTTACTATTTAATAATTTAAACTTGCTAATGTTTTAATTTTCTTATTTTTAATGTGAAATGGTAACTAGATGAATGGTGGAGGCTGCATTGATATAGTGCACTACATTTGCAAAATTTGGTCATTCAAATATGAGCCAAACTACATTGTCTTCTGGATGTGAGAGGAATTGGAGTGTCTTTGAACATATACATACCAAAAGAAGGAATAGATTGAAACATCAAAGGCTTAATGATCTTGTATACGTTCATTACAATTTACGACTAAAAAATCGATATAAATGTTTTCTTAGTTATTTTGAATTTAAATTCTTTTATTCACAATTATGAATAATTATATGCTTTTATTTTTTAGGCTCTATAACAAGAAAAGAATCTATGATCCCATTGATTATGCATGCATTGATGAGACAGATTTTTGGATAGTTGATGAGGATTAGCCAGCAGAGCTAGATGTTGAAGAATTGGAAAATCTTCTATACAAAGAATGATCAATTCCAATAAATGAAGTGGAAGGTTCAAGTTCTCACATTGGTTAGTAGAATATTTAAACTTATAAAAGTTCAATAATTATATTTTTCCTTCAAAAATTATTTCTTGGTAATATATATTCAATATTTTTGTAGATAATGAGAATGGTGGTGGAGTGGTTGTAGAAGGGGTTGATGTGGAGAACTTTGGTTTACCAGATGCTCATTTTCAATATCCATTTTCCAATTTCCAAAATGAATGAAGACATGAATTTTATATTTATAAGTATGCAAAAATCTTCATGACTATTCAAACATTGACATGTTATATTTTGAGTAACTATTTAAGTGTTGTGGACCTTGTGGTTGACATTTGTATTATCTATTATGGACAATGTGTTAAGTTAAAAACTCTTTGATAATTTGGTTATTATAGGATAGCAATGATTTGATTATTTGATAAATATTGGGTTTATTGATAAAAGTAGTGACATCTCTAAAGAAATTGTTGGTTATGTTGATTTTGATTATGTTGGAGATTTGGATAGAAGAAGATCTCTAATAGGATATGTATTCATTTTATGTGGTAGTGTTATTAGTTGGAAAGCAACTTTGCAATCTACAGTTATCTTGTCAACCATTAAAGTAGAATACATGGCGGTCACAAAAACATAATACATGGTGACCATAGAAGTAGTGAAAGAAGCTATTTGATTTAAGGCTTTGGTTGGCAATTTAGGCTTACAATAGGAGTTGACTGTTGTGTATTGTGATCGACAAAGTGTCATACATTTGACTAAAAATCAAATGTTCCATGAGAGGACCAAACATATTGATGTCATAATGCATTGTATCGGGGATGTGATTGCATAAGATGCTATTGCAATGAAAAAAATCCCTACAATGGACAATCTTGTAGATATGATGATTAAGGTGGTGTTTGATTTTTTTTTTACTTAATTCTAAATAGAACTTTAATGTTTAATAGTGTTAAGTATTATATTGTTTGTTTTTGTAATATTTTATTTCTATTAAGCATTAAAAAGTAAAGAAAAATCAACATGTTGTTTTTTCTATTTAAATAAAGCCAAATATTTTGGTTTTTCCTATTCTGCAAAAAGTTTATAATAAGTCATAAAAATGTAGAAAAACAAACAACGGAAAGTCTGAAAACAAATGGTTTTTAGCAAAAAGCTAAAAAAACAAACACCTTCTAAGTTTGTTCCTACAATTAAATTCAACATTACTTGAACTTAATTGGTGTTAGTAATATCTGAAGGCCCTTTTGGGGTGTGGAAATAAAGTAACATGGAAGACTTTGGAGTTTGTTTGAATCTTGGAAATTTAAGCCAAAGTGGAGATTGTTGGAAAGTGTCTCAAATTCTCTTTTTGAGTCAATTGAAAAGTTATTGATAGTTTCCTAATAAAAGCTATTCTTGTAAGTGGGTTTCCTATTATTATAAACGAAATATCCTATTATGAGATCTTTTTTTAGGAAAAGACATGTTTGACAATTATACACGTAGTTTCCCATGTGGAATCTTTCTTTGTAATTAGGAAAAAAATATGGGAAGAGATTTTTACCAAAATAGCGAGTCTCTTTTTGGATATAAATTGGGACTTTGGGATTTGAGAACTCTAAGGTTATAATCTCTATCAATAATAATGGAAGTTCTTCTTCATCTTCGCTCGTCAATGTAGGCTTGAGACTGAACTAAATAAATCGTTATGTATTTTATTTTCATTCTTTTATTCATTTCTTCCTATTATTATTCTTTATTGTGGTTTTTTAAGAACTTTTTTTCCCTATCTGGTATAAGATGTTACAATCACCAGATGTACGAAACAAATAGACACCTCTTGCGGAACCAAATAAACTCCTGCATTAGAGTTGAAAATTGGCTTTTAAACCATTTTATTATTCCCCAAAACCCCCCACTTTAAGGTAATCTAAGGGTATGATAGCCATTTCAAACCTCAAGTTCAGAGACTTAAAGTGGAAATGACTCAAAAAAGGCTCATTTTGTATCTATAAAAATAGATCTTCAAACTCTTAAGGTTTCAAATTTTCAACTCTACATTCTTTTATCACTCTAATCTATGTGAAAAAAGATTGCTTTATAGAAAAGTCATGAAATCTATTTTATACCTAAAACTCTTAAATATGAAAAAACTTTGCTACCATCTTCTAATTTTTTTTTTTTTTAAATTGTGTTTTTATCCCTGAAATTGAGTTTCGGGCATTACAAACCATTGATTTATCAATATTTAAAATTTTATAGTTACATTTTTTAAATTTGTCCCAATTAAAACCACTTCTCGGAGGCAAATTTTATGTTCCACCTTGCACAAGGGCTCAAGTTCGCGGCCGTAAGCTTTTCACCCAAAAACGAATCAGCTAGGATTTCTTTAAATATGTTAAAACTATATGAAATTAAATGATGTTGATGGTTGCCACTGCCCCAATGCAGGATATACAGACAAAGAAACTGATGATTTCCTTTTTTTTATTGCCTTAAAAATCTTAGGAAAGTCTTCGTTTTCATTAGTTTTTTTCTGGTGGGGTTAGTCTAATGCATTGGAGTCTTTTTTATTTGTATTTGGGCTGCCACACTTAATTATTATGATGGATTTTCAGTCGTATACCAAGTAGAATACTAACTTTCTGCCACCACTTTCACCTGTGAAAATGACATGTTATCACTCTTCTTGGACTATTGTTTCAAGTATAATCACCAACGCCGAGGATGGCAGCAACTCATTTGGATTTTAAAAATGGTTTCTAGATTGCCTACATCAGGTGGGTTTGAACCATGCAGTTCTAGTATGCAACATAATGTCATAAGCTATATATATAATTTAGGGCAAATTTGAATGCATGATTAATAACTTCAAAGTAGCTATTAACGAAAAGAAGTCTGAAATAATTGCATATCTGCATGATTCAACAAAGTTGACAAATCCATTTGATTGGTCCAGAATGTTGTGTTAAAATGAGAAAAATGTCATTCAATTCAAAGGCAAATCCATTCATTTCCACTATCCATTTCCAGATCAATACACACCAAGGTCTTCAAATTGATGAATGGTAGTTTTAGCCATAATGCCTCACAAAGTCCTAGAGCCATACCCCTAAATTCCACTTCTGCACTTGAACGAGCGACGACATTCTTCTTCTTACTTTTCCATGTCAAAAGATTACCACCTACAAAAGTAAAGTAACTAGATGTAGATCGCCTATCATCCACTACACCGACCCAATCAGCATCACTATATACTTCTATACTCTAATGATCAACATTTTTAGTGAACAAAATTCCCTTCCTAGGAGCATTCTTTAAACACCTCAAAATACGCATGACTGCATTCATATGTTGCTTTCCGGGATTATGCATGTATTGACTTACTACACTCAATGCATAAGCAAGATCTGGTATTGTATGAGCTAAGTACATTAATCTCCCCACAAGTCTCTGGTATCTTCCCTTATTGGTTGATACTTGCTCAACACACAATTTCAGACCTTCTTCTATTGGTGTATCAACAGGTTGACATCCCGACATTCCAGTCTCCTGTAAAAGATCTAAGACTTACTTTCTTTGAGACAAAAAAATTCCTTCACTTGATCGAGAAACTTCAATCCCAAGAAAGTATTTCAGAGGACCTAGATCTTTCATTTCTAATTCTCTAGATAGATAATTTTGTAGAACTTTTCTTTCTTCAGGATCATTTCCTGTAACTACCATGTCATCCACATATACGATGAGTGTCGTAATCTTACCATGTTGCTTTTTCAGGAACAAAGTGTGATTTGAATTACTTTGACGATAGCCAAAAGCTTCATTGACTTTGTGAACCTTCCAAACCATGCTCTCGGGGATTGCTTCAACCCATACAATGACTTATTCAATTTGCACACCTTCTGACATTGTTCTTTTGACACCATGCATCCTGGTGGAAGGTCCATATATACTTCTTCAGATATCTCACCATGCAGAAAGACATTTTTCACATCAAATTGTTGTAATGGCCAATCCAAGTTTGCAGCTAAAGACAGTAATACTCGAACTGTGTTGATCTTAGCTACAGGTGCAAATGTCTCTATGTAGTCAATTTCATAAGTTTGAGTGTACCCTTTTGCTACCAGTTTTGCTTTAAATCGTTCAATACTACCATTTGTCTTGTACTTCACAGTATAGATCCAGCGACACCCAACTGGCTTCTTTCCTGGTGGACATTCTATGAGTTCCCATGTTTCATTATTCTGCAATGATTTCATCTCTTCATTCATGGCTGCTTTCCACCTTGGATCAGCTAAGGGTTCCTGCACATTGTTAGGAATAGCTACAGTAGATAATTGTTTTACAAATGATTTATTTGATTTAGACAAACGATGGTTAGACACATATGATTCGTTCCCAATTGGTGTCTCAGCTGATTCATGTTCTCTCAATGGTCCCTGACAGTGGTGCCATTTGATACGTGTCCAGCTGGTATCCCTTGATTGTGGTCCTCAGAAGGGAGTAATCAACAAAATTTATAACCTATTACACTATGTACTAGGATAGCCTTAGCTAGCATAGCATAATGGCTCTAGGGTCGTTCACTGGGATGGGTTTTCACTTCACAATTGATATTAATCCAAAGATGAATTGGTCCCTTTTCATTTCACGGTTAGCTTTAAAAGAAAACATAAAGATGTTTAAATGAAAAAGGTTTGATTTTAAATTAACCAAAAATAGTAACTGATTTTACTTACAAAGAAAAGTGTTTCTTGGAGTTTAGATCACTAGGTTTAGGTTCCTCATACAAAAAGGAGAGTTCCGTTCACTTGTTTCTTTTCCTCGTGTTAAAGAATTAACATATAGTTAATTCTCTAACCGATGCGGTACAGATGCTTCCCATTAATGGGTTCAAACACTAAATCCCTCTCACTGATGCACCTTGCAATGGCTCGTGCCTTTCACCTAGCATTTGCCATTCAAAGTGATCTTTAACCTTGGATTACCCATCAAACGCTCGTAAGAGATAACTAATGGATGTCTCCTTAGAGTCCAAAAGCTTACCAAGTGTTGGCTATTCTAGAAAATCCTACCTTCAAACCACCTCCCAAAGGCTCTCAAGAAATAAACTAGTGCATCTCAATGAACGGAGATCACTTGCCTTACCAAGTGTTGGCCTAGGTGATTTAAAGGCGTTTTAAGTTAACTAAAAATATAAAAACCATTAACGGGTCACACTTTCTTTTCATTAAAAACTAAAACAACAAAACTTCCAATTTCTGCATGAAGAAACTTACCCGGCTTTCTTCACTCCAAGAGACGAAGAGCCTAGCCTCTCATTCTCTGAGGAAAAATCCTCAGAGTTTGATTGGCTAGAAAGAAAACTAACGAGAAAACAAATATATGAAGGAAAAACAGAGCAAGTGCTCTGTAAAATATATTTCTTCCTTATACAAAAGGTTCTCTCCAAGAACAAGCTCTCGAGAGAGATATTCTATATGTCAAGAAAATTACAACTATATATAAGAGGTTTATCACCCTTTTGTTCTTGCTTAAAGACTAAGGAATCCTATGATAGGTGGATTACAAGGAGAGTTTGGGGATTTAGACATAAAATATCTAAAACAAAATATCTCAAGATGTCGGTCGGAAATATCAAGAAGCTTCAGGAGAACACCGCGACACTGTATACTGAGAGAAAAACTCTCCGGGTAAGCGCTGTCTGAGGATCCGAATATGTCTGACCGGAGAAGTTGAAACGTCCTCCTCTCCTATCCGGCTGTGAGATATCTGGATGTGAAATGTCGGCGGACGGAACGTCCTCCTTTCCCATCCGGCTGTGAGATATCCGCGCCGCCAGGCTATCTGGATCAACTCCATCCGGATTCCCCAAGATGACATGTGACGCGCTCCCCTATCCGGACTCCCTCAAGGAGAAACATACGGCACTCGTGAACATCACACCCGAATGATAGCATATCCTATCCGGATGTGTTGTCCGGATCATTGACTTAATGTGAGAAAGCCTTGCTACATCATTCGGACAGCCTGCCACAGACCATGTTCCGCCGCCATCCGATGGTGTGTCCGGACGCCTTGTCCGAACATCTTTTGCTCTTTGCATTCCGGATTTGCTTATGGCAAAGGACTTCAAAGCTTCGGTTCTTCATGTTTCTGAGCTTTCCATTGCTTTGCCATGGATTCCAAAGAACTCTCCTCAATCGCTGATTGCTTTGGTGATAAAAAAAAGCTATCAAAACACCAAAACTTAACACAATTTGATTAGAATTGATTGCAATGGTCCTTAATATGTTAATTGGGTTAAAAGGTGATAACTACTACTCAAAAGTGTTTATAAGAGTTAATTATAAGCTATGAAATAGCACTTTTTGAGTAGTAATCAACATAGTTGCTCATAGGATATTTGACTTTGGTAGACAATTCAGATTCATATGTGGGTTTAGGAATACCTCTATTATGACGATGTGGTAACCCTTTCATGAATGGACCAGGTTCCAAATTAAGAACACCCTCAACAAACGACGATTGGTTTGGTATTTCAGTGAAGACATCTTTGGACCCAAATTGTTTAGATGGTGGTGATGGTTCAATTGTACTGTCTCTTCCTTTTTCTATCACTTCTTCAGTTTCTGGGTGGTCATTACTACTTGGTTCCAAAGTTGTACCACTCATATCCAACTCACCTGCTTCCTGGTTCACTAGTTCAGATTGTCTAGATTCATCCTCCTCAGAGATATGATAATCCTAATCGAGAGTCTGAATTTCCTTCTGGTACTCCCCCTGAAGTTTAGACTCAAATGAAAAATACATCGAATCTTCATGAAACACCACGTCCATTGTAATAAACAATCATCAATTTGGAGGATGGTAACATCAATATCCCTTTTTGTGCAATGCATAACCAACAAACACACATTGCAATGCACGAGAAGTTAACTTGGTGCGTTCGTGTTTGTGTAGATGCACAAATGCCATGCAACCAAACACACAAGGAGGTAGATTTGGGATGGTTGGGGCAACTACGACATTAGTAAGAGCTTGGAGAGGTGTTTGGAAGTTAATTGAGCTGGAAGGTACCCAATTGATCAAGTATGCGGCAGATGTGATTGCTTCTCCCTAATAAGATATCGGTATTTTTGCTGCTATCAAGGAAGCACGAACAACCTCTAACAAGTGTTGATTTTTCCGTTCAGTGACTCCATTTTGCTGGGGTGTATTGGAACAAGTAGTCTGATGAATGATGCCATGTCCTTCCAAATACTTTTGAAGATCAGAATTCTGATATTCTCCACCATTATTGCTACGCAGAACCCGAACCTTTGCATTGTACTGAGTTTCAATCATTTTATGAAAATTTTGAAACAACAAGTTCACTTCATCTTTGGTCTTCATCAAGCATAACCATATCATTCTGGTACAATCATCAATAAAAGTAGCAAACAAACGTGAACCACTCAAAGTTGGGACTTTGGATGGGCCCCAAACATCATAATGTATGACCATAAAAGGAAACGGACTTTTATTCAAAATTAACGGAAACGAAGCAAGATGACTTTTAGCCAATTCACAAATATCACAACGGAAACCAGAAATATCACTCTTTGCAGACAAACTAGGAAACAATTTTTATAAATAACCAAAGGAAGCATGTCCCAGACATCGATGCCACAACCAAATTTTAGACTTTTTCTTCTCTCCCTCAGATCCATCTGCCATCAAGGCTTGTCGCAACTTATTTGAATCCTTTGACTGCAAGTCCAAGTAATAGAGTTTTCCCCGCTTAATACCACAACCAACCGTCTGTCTTGTTTGGATGTCCTTAATAACACAAAATTCAGGTCAAAAAATGACAATACAAGATAAGGCTGCAGTGATTTGAAAAATTGACAAAAGATTGTAATCTAAATATGGAACAACTAAAACATAATCCAAATTCAAAGTATCAGTAAGAGTTAAGGATCTTTCCCCAATGACTGGGGTTGTGTTACCATTGGTTGTGGAAACAATTTTTTGTGAGGAAGGTCTAAGGGGTGAAACCTGTCTAGAATCAAAAGTCATATGATCTGTAGCACTAGAATCAATTATCTATGCACTATTAATAATAGGTGTAGAAGTATTTAAAAACTTACCACTATAATTTGTAGTGGCTACCAATGCAAAGGCTTTCTCAGCAACATTAGCCTTTGTTTTTATTTCGGCAACAGCTGTAGTCGAGGTTTTCTTGGAATCTTTCTTCCATTGATCACGATTATGATCCCACCAGTCTGGATATCCCACAATTTCAAAGCAATGACTCTTGGTATGACTAGTCTTATTGCAGTGAGTGCATTTGAATGTAGGAAAGTTTTTCCCGTTCGGCAATATGCATCTCCATGAGTTGTGACCAAACGTCATAGTTTGATTCAGTCAAAATAATTCCGACAAAATATCCAGGATTTCAGTTCCATGGCTCTGATACCGTCTTCAAATTGATGAATGGTAGTTTTTCATTTTTTTTTATTTCATTCGTTCATGTACAAAGTATATATAGAGGGTAATCACCATTCTAAGAATGAGAAAGAATGATACAAGGAATGAATGATATAAGGAAATAACAACTAATATCCTAGTATCTTAACATTCCTAATATCTCAATTTTCCTAATATCCAAATATTCCTAATATCTCAACACAAGGATGATGTTAAAGATTGGAGTTCATAAAATATGTTGGCTGCCATTCAAAAAACTTACAAGCCCATCCAGAGAAAATATATTGGTGATTTGCACTGCTGCAAGTCAAAGATGGCAACTTAAATTAGCTTGAAACTAGTATAAGATGAAAACATTTATGGGAAGAAATTAAACCACAAGCATTACCCTCACTGCTACATTCTCTTCATCCTACTCATGGAGTTTCCCTCCTCTTCTACCCTCTTTGCCTTCCTTCTCTTTTCAATCATGCTGTTCAAGAAAGTGAGGAGGTCCAAAGCCAACGACTCAATCATGCTGTTGCCACATGCACAACCTGGTCAGCGCCCTACCTCATCTCATGCTGAGAGAAATGGCCAAGAAATATGGGCCTCTAATGCATCTACAGCTTGGTGAGGTTTCCACCCTTGTGGTTTCATCCCCAGAAATTGCCAAAGAGCTTATGAAAACAAACGACATCAGTTTTGCCCAAAGGCCTAATCTTTTGGTGACCAGCATCGTATCATATGGTTCTACTAACATTGGCTTTGCCCCGTACGGTGACTATTGGAGACAAGTACGAAAACTATGTGCCACTGAGCTTCTAAGCGCCAAGCGTGTTAAGTCCTTCCAATTGATCAGGGAAGAGGAAGTGTCAAATGTCATCAAAAGGATCGCTTCACATTCAGGATCCACAATCAATCTTAGCGAGGAAATATGTGACGTTACCATTATAGCAAGAGCGGCTTTTGGGAAAAAAATGCAAAGACCAAGATTCATTCATAGGGGCTGTGACAGAGATGGCAGAGCTGGCAACAGGTTTCTGCGCTGCAGATGTTTTCCCTTCTGTAAAATGAGTTGATCAAGTCACTGGAATAAGGAGTAAACTTGAGAAGCTGCATGAGAGGGTTGATAGGATACTTCAAAATATTGTTAAGGAGCACAAAGAGAGCATGACGACCAAGAGGGGCAAGTTAGAAGCAGAAGATCTTGTTGATACTTTCTTAAAGATTCAAGAGGATGGTGATCTTGAATTTCCCTTAGCTGAAAACAACGTCAAAGCAGTCATATTGGTTAGTACTTTTAACTTTTGTTCTATCACAATATCATTTAATCCCAAAAATCTAATCCATTATCAAAAATCATAAGGAAAGAAGAAAATACTTCATCCACTTAGGCAATAAAATAGAAATATTTCTGATCATAATGAAAATCAGGAATAGATTTACTTCAAGTGCAATTAAAAAGCAAAAACTGATTCTCTAAAGAGACCATCAATGGTGGAATAATCAAGCTCATTAATCCTCTTTCAGGACATGTTCAGTGGTTGAGGCGAGACTTCATCAACAGTTGGAGAGTGGGCAATGACTGAACTGATAAGACACCCCAGAGTGATGGAAAAGACACGAGTAAGGCGGGAATTTGCTGGAAAAGGGACTGTGGAAGAATCCGGCATTCATGAATTAAAATTCATAAAAGCAGTAGTCAAGGAAACCTTGAGGCTACACCCTCCTGCTCCTTTGTTGCTTCCAAGGGAATGTAGGGAGAGGTACGAGATTAATGGATATGAGATACCTGTGAAGACTAGAGTCATTGATAATGCCTGAGCCATTGGCCGAGATCCTGATTCTTGAACCGAACCTGAGAGATTCCTTGACAGTTCGCTTGATTACAAGGGTACTGACTTTGAATTTATCCCGTTTGGTGCTGGAAGGAGGATGTGTCCGGACATGTCCTTCGCTATACCTAACGTTGAGCTATCATTGGCAATTTTTATTTACCATTTTGATTGGAAACTCCCCACTGGAATCAAGCCAGAGGATCTCGACATGACTGAGATAATCAGCTTATCAGTTAGTGTTGGGTTGGGTTATTTCCTTCTTGTGGAGGAAAGCCCAAAGCCCAAACATTTAAGGCTTCTTAGGCCTTAATGTATAAAAGGGAAGAAGAAACCGTTTTCTTTTCTTCTTCATCATCTTTGTAGCCCTAGGAGGAGAGTAAGAAGAAAAAGGAAGAGAAAGTTAGAGAGAAAAAGAAAAAGAGCCACTGAATTTTTGAAGTTAGAGAGAAGAAAAACGTTGATTTCTTTTCTTCTCTTTATTGTCCAGATTTCATCAAATGGCCGATCCCGCTTCGTGTGTGGTCCGATCGACCTGAAATTTGAAGGAGAGATTTTCAACTCATTGATCTCTAATCTGAACGGTGAAGATCGGATTTGGAGTTTCAGAAGGTTGTTGTTTCAGTTCGTGAACAGTGCGTCTTTGTTGTTGAATTTCTTCTCACCCGGGCAGTTCTGATCTTCAGCTTTGATCGAGATTAATCCGTGGTCTGATCGAGATGATTTTTGGTTAGCACGTTTTTAACTCATTGATCTTCATTTTGAACGATGGAGATTGGATTTGGAGTTTGGAACAGTGGTGATTTGTGTCCGGGAACAGTGACTCTGTTTTGGTGAGATCTCTCCATTGTTTTATACAAGTTGTTTTGTATTTGCCAAGACTAATTGTCTTGAGATATGACTGATGTAAATCTCTAGTTTCATCTAGAGAGAATTGTGTAACCCATTGATTATATTAGTGGAGGGTTTAAGTGGCCTAAAGGTCCCGTGGTTTTTACTTCTCACATTTGGGAAAGTTTTCCACGCTAAAAATTATTGGTGTTCATATTCTTATTGCATTGGGTGAATTGTTGTTACTCTATTAAATTGATTCCTGTAAAAAGAACTCTTACTAACTATAGTTTAACTTTATTATTACATTTAATTTTATGATTACAACCACATTTGATTACTATGGCTTTAACCTTGAAATCAAAATTATAATCAATAAATGTGATTTTGACAAGACAAAAGAAATAAAAGAAAAAGGTAATACGTAAATATTGATACAGTAAGAAACAAATATTTTTAAAAGAGATTTTGATTTTAAAAAAGAATAAAAAAAAATTACTTTTATTGCAAACTCAACTGGGTTTGATTAACAAATCCTTCAATGCAATCCAATTGGAGCATTTAGATTAGCTTGGACATAAGCCTCATTCAACTCCCTTACGATATGGAAAAAATGCGAACCAATTGCTTGATAGGAATTATATATATATATATAAATAATATCCCAAATAAATAATATATTTGTGGAGTAATTTTCTCACATGTTTGTTAGACATTAAATTTTTTAGTGGAATAAATTATTATTAATTTTTTTTTTTTAAAATGTGGTTACTCAATTCGATAAAATTCTCGTAAAATTTTTGTATACAGTTTGCTCCAAAATTAACAGCTTTTGAAATTAAGAATATTTTTATATTTATTTTCCTCAAAGAAAAAATTACCCATCTTGTGACGTAGTCAGACCAAGACTCTCAAAAGGGTTCCATCTGATGTTGGGAAGGCAAAGAATCCAATACAAAGCTTTTAGTAAGTTAGCATGGATTGCACCGCAATAATAGAATATTAAACTCTTTGAATACAAAGCTTACAGTAAGTGAGCATCATCAGGTATTTTGAAAGGTAAAGGGATCCGGAGACCGGCAAAATGTACCTAAAATCCACATATGATATGATATGACCAAAATAAACCTTGGGAGTCAAGCTAGAATTCCCATCTGATGATCAAGTTAGCATTCCCTAAGGAAAATAAGATCCAACCTTTTTTTCTTTTTCATTTGGTACTGAGTCATTGATATAGCTTAGTAACTAGCGTTTGGCTCTCATGTGGAGAGGAAGGGAAAATTCGGGGACAGCTGCCCTATTCCAGGTATTCTTTGTGAACTTGGAATGCTCGTCAATGATATCACTGTCCGTATACTTACCTGCATGGATGCTCATCCCCAAGGTCCTGTATTGGGGAGAGACCTACGTCCAAATCACTTAAGTGAGATGGGGTTGCCTCTGCTTAGCACTCCATCTTCAAGACTACTCCTTGGTTGCCCCTTTTTGGGCTATATGTTCTCCCAAAAATGGCAGCCAAATACGACCTAAAACATATTATTGCTAAACACACCATTGATTAAAAGGAAGTCTAACACTCTCCATAAGCCTTGAACCCATTGAACAGGAAGGGAATAGCCGTAGAGGAGATAAACCAACGAATCTTATCATGACTCTTAATCTCCGATGTGAGAAATGTAGGGTTGTTAGGTGATTTTTGGTTTGTGAGAGCATAACTGAGAAAAGTGGTGATAAGGATGATGATGGAAACAATTCCAAAAATCATGCAAATTATGGTGATGATCACTTTTAGATGGCCTTGAGAAAAACGGGTATTGCTTTAATACCACTTCAATAACAACCGAAAGTCTTGTGAAATTTATGTGTACAGTTTGATCCAAAATTATCAGCTTTTGAAATTAAGAATATTTTTATATTTATTTTCCTCAAAGAAAAAATTACCCATCTCAAAAGGGTTCCATCCAAGGAAGATCGCTGAAATATCGTGTATCGAGGTCCGGCGATTTCTCGCGATATATCGGTGATTTGGCGATAAATCGATTTTTCTCCGATATATTGCCTGGTCAACGCGGGTCAACGAAAGTCAAATCCGCTACAGTGCCCATCAACGCGCTACAGTGCTCTCCATTTCCTTGGAGCTGAGAGGATTTGAACCCCAAACCAAAAGGTTTGGGGTTCACCCGCTTACCACTTGGGCTAAGTTGCCCTTTGATACATAATATGCAACAACTATATATCTACTTAAATTCATTATATAAAGAAAATATAAGAATATTTTAAAGAGCAAATTAATTATAATTATTTTATAATTAAATGCAAAGTCTTTTAATTAATTACCAAAAATATAAAAATTATATAATTTTCTTCATAATGTTTTTAATATCATTAATAATTAATTAAATATTAAAAAATTATATATATATCATTATTTATTTTATATTGTTTAATACAATTGAATTAAATGGATTATATTTTAATACTAATATATATTTTAAAATTAGACATATTATAATCAAATATCATAATATTAGGTGTAATTTAATAATAAATGTACACTTATAAAATTCATATTTTTATCGATGCATACGATATTATTATCAAATATGATAAATCATGTTATACATATATCAAAATTTTCAATAAAATAACTTTAAAATGTCTATTATACTTCTAATTATATTATTATGAGGTTTTCCTTACATTTTCATGAGTTTTTAATAATTTTAAGCTTATGATATTTTTTTTCAAAATATCCACCGATATATCTCTGATATATTCGATATATCCGTAAAATCGAAATACCGATATATCCGTGATTACCGATATTTTCATCCTTGGTTCCATCTGATATTGAGAAGACAAAGAATCCAATACAAAGCTTATAGCATGGATTGCACGACAACAATAGAATATTAAACTCTTTGAATACAAAGCTTACAGTAAGTGAGCATCATCAGATCATTTTGAAAGGTAAAGGGATCCAGAGACTGACAAAATGTACCTAAAATCCACATATGATAGACCAAAATAAATCTTGGGAGTCAAATACGGCAGCTCCCAACCCCATTGATGATCAAGTTAGAATTCCCTAAAGTCATGTTTGGTTGGTTAGATATAGTATAGAATAAGATAAGAGATGAGATATTATATTCTATATCATGTTTGGTTGGTGATAAGATGATAAATTATCTCATCATTTATCTTATCTTATGTTCAACCAAACATGAGATAAGATAAGTGGTGAAAAATATTATCCACCTCTTTTTTTTTTTTCCCCTTTACATGGGATATGTTAATCACATGGTAAAATATGAGATTATATATCCCATGAATGATAAATTTATTTTTTATCATTTTTTTACTTTTTAAAATACTCATTTAACAAAGTAATTTGTTATTATAAATTAAATTTATGATTAAAAAGGAAAAACTAAAAAAAAAATATTTATAAAATAATATTAATATATGATATATAAATTATTTTTATATATTAAATAACATAATATAAAAAATTTATTTATAAAGTTCAAATAATTTAATCATGAATATTGTTAAACATAACAAAAATTTCATTTTTTTAAAATTGAAAATATTTAAATATAATAGAATTTTTATTTTAAATATTGAAAATAATATATATTATATTTTTTTTCATAAATTAAATATAAAATATAATATAGTATAAGATGTGCTACTTTAAAATATCATGTTTGTAATATATGTATATCCAAGGATATCATAACCCATTGGAAATCATATCCTAAGATATGTATATTCTATCCAATAAGATATGATATCTTAATATATACATATCATATCATATCTTATCTCATTAACCAAACGTAACCTAAGAAAAATATGATCCAACCTTTTTCCTTTTTCATTTGGCACTGAGTCATTTATATAGCTTATTAACTAGCGTTTGGCTCTCATGTGGAGGGGAAAGGAAAATTCGGGGATGGCTGCCCTATTTCAGGTATTCTCTGTGAACTTGGAATGCTCTTGTCAATGCTATCATTGTCCGTATACTTACCTGCATGGATGCTCATCCCCAAAGTCCTGTATTGGGAAGAGACCTACGCCCAAATCATTGCTTAAGTGAGATGGGGTTGCCTCTGCTTAGCACTTCATCTTCAAGACTACTTCTTCGGTGCGCCTTTTCTCGGGTTCCTGAAATGTTGAACAACATTGAAGAATAGGAAAAATGTTAAGGGACAATTTGCTTTTGGGTAGTCCTAAAGTTAATAATGAGCCTAAGGTTCACATAGCTTGTATAATTGATATCAATTAAAGACATGAAATGTGAGAGATACTAGTACCCTTATCCGTTGTTATGTCAAATTGCACATAGAAAGGTGACTGGGTGTAGAAATGGCTATATGTTCTCCCAAAAATTGGCAACCAAATACAACCTAAAGCATATTATTGCCGAACACACTATTGATTAAAAGGAAGTCTAACACTCTGTGTAAGCCTTGAACCCATTGGAGAGGAAGGGAATACCCGTCGAAGAGGACATAAACCAACGAATCTTACCTTGGCCCTTAATCTACTATGCGAGAAATGTATAATGTTAGGTGATTTGTGGTTTGTGAGAGCATGACTGAGAAAAGTGGTGATAAAGATGATGATAGAAACAATTCTAAAAATCATGCAAATCATGGTGATGATCACTTTTAGTTAGCCTTGTGAAAAATGGGTATTGTTTTAATATCATTTGAATAACAACCGAAAGTCTAACAGGGAACACCCAGAGTGAAGGTGAATGGATGATTTAAAAATTTAAATAAATATTTATAAATTATAACCAACTTATTCTTACTACAATAGATATTAGGGATATCTCAATTAACTAATGGATTATACCTAAATACCATTGTAATACTCCGGTTGTAGTCAAAGCGGCAAGTCTACATGACAATCAAGAAGTTGTTAACACCACTAAATACCGTATCATTATTGGGGTCTTATAATACCTTAGGTTCATCCGCCTAACATCACACATGTTGTGAATCATGTGTGCCAATATTTTTAGAATGCAACAAAGGAGTATCTAAGTGTAGAAAAAAGAATACTCATTTATCTCAAAGGCTCATTGACTTTTATCTTGCAATTTCTTGCTCAAAGTGCACTAACATTACCTAGTTTTTGTGATATAGACTAGGCTAGTTGTCCGACCACAAGAATAAGTACAACATGATATTGAATATTCTTTAGTTCCAACTGCATATCATGAAAATCCAAGAAACAATCCATTGTTTCATGCTCCAACACAATAGTAGAAAATTGTACATTTGTTGTTAGGAACCCTTAGATCTCTCCATTTCAAGCCTTAGATCATTTAGGGTGCATGCTATTAGTCTTAGGCTTCTCTAGATCTAATTGGAGAAAAAAAAAACATGGCAATGACACCATAAATAATATAGATCTAGATGGAAGAGAGATCATACCTATGATCTAGATATTCCCAAATCAATTCTAATTTAATGAAGTCCTGTAAAGTGAATTGCAAGCCTCGACAACTAAGCAACCTTTTGCCCTATCACTCTCACATATCTAGTCATCAGAGAAAGGTAATCTTCTCTCTAGAGAGGGCAAGTTAGGGTTTCCATCTGAATTCTAAAAGACAAAAGTGCAAAATTGAAGCTTTATAAGGTTTATGTAGGCTTCCTTGTGAGTTTAAGGAACTTGAGACTAGCTTGGGCATAGGTTACTTATCTAGCGCACTTAGGTCCTAATTAATTAACCAACCCCATTGGGCTCTAATTAATTAGCTTATTCCAAAATGACCATTCATATGATCAAGTGTAATTTTTTATTTTTAATAAAACGCCCTTAAGTACAAATATGGATTAAAAACCTAAAAATACTCTCAAAATCGTGTCATCATGAATTAAGAGCTTGAATAGGGACCATTGGGACCCAAGAAAATACAAGCTCCCTCATAATCTAATTTAAATTTGATTCAACATCCTACTACAAAAAATCAATTGCCCTCTAATGTCCTATAAAATTACAACGAGATATAACTTAGGTTTATGACTTACTATCCACTATTGCCAACTCCCTATAACCTGATGTGTAATTTAAAGAGATATATGTTGTCAACCTCTTAAGATTATTTCTTTAATCTTTGAGTTACAAATTTTCTTACTATGTAATCAATTAACATACCCTAATTCACGAAAGCATATGTCAAATTCCACTTGAGGAATTATTATACCCTTAGATTTTATTATCACATCTCCTTAGGATCACCCAAGAGGACACACTTGGGTGATCATCCTCATGTATGAATGCACGAAGATATCTTTGAAGTTAGAGCCTAGCCCACAAAGTGCTTGAATATTAAGATCATCCTCATGTATGGATGCACTAATAATGGTTAGTTCATCAGCTATTCTTTTTAGAATTTTCAAATACTCAAATTTGATAATGTGAATTTTCTAATTCACATTATTTTCTTGTGTATAATGAACAATTAGAGGATAGACTAAGGATTCTACCCCACACCTTTATGGAATTAATTAATAATAAAAATTTGAACTTATTTGCATATCTTTTCCATATATGACATTTATATATGTTTAAATATTCTTATTAATGCACTGGATTACACATTATTATTGGCTAATGTGATTACATGTAATTATGGGATATGATATATATATATAGATATAGATATGAGGTGCAAGATGATTTATTCATTGAAGACAAAATATGTTCTCAATTTTTTCACTACTGTAAATTCTATATATTTTTAAATCCTTAATTAAAATGGAGACATTTAAAGGCTATGTTTGGTTCCTAGATGATTTGAGGGATGGAAAATAAAAAAATAAAAATTATAGACAAAAAGAAAAAATAAACAAAAATTATAAATTTTTTCTTGAATATGGTTATTAATATACAAGATGAGAGAAAAAAAAAATTAGAATTATACATTTTCCTTAGAATTATGCAAACTAGATCACATATTATCATGCCACACCAAACTTAATTCAATCCCTGAACACTGACTGATTTGATATATAAGCCAATTCAACACAATAAAATTACAATATCCTGAGCAGATCACGCAGCATACATGTGAGGAGGAGTTCCACGTACACAACGCGTTGCCTCCAAATATATCTCCACACAGTAGACTCGAAATGATCTGCATGGCACTTCCAACATGAGGTCTACGGCCTCGTCATTCTTTATTGGGATGGGCTTATATTCCCTTGAAGATATAGGGTATCTGCATACGACGTTCAACCCGTCATGCCTGTCAATTCCCGTAGTTGCGTAGATTTTATCCAACAATCCAAAATACGTAGTTCCATGGTTAAGCTTAATAGGCATCACATTCATGTCGTCACCTTCATAAACCACATCATAATTTTTGGTTTTCACTCTTCCATTCCAGTATAAATGCACTGCTACGTCGGTTGCAGCCATGAGAGCTACCATCCATGCTCACAAGATTAGACAAAAGCAATTGATTTAGAGTCTATTTGATAGTGATTGTAAAAAATGTTTTTAGCATGAAAAGTTTTCTTGAAGAAAAAAAATTAGGTGTTTGATAAAATTTAGGAAATGATTCTCCTAAAAACACTTTTGATAAAATACTTCAAGTAAGAATATTGTTAAACGCACTCTTAATTTGATGTCACTACTAATTAAATAATTAAGCATATAATGGAAGTAATTTTATTAGAACATAAGCATGTTAATAGAGCATCAAATATTTGGTACTGTTTAAAAAAAAAAAAAAAAACTAAAAATGTCACCACTCCTATCCAACCCAAGCATAAATGGATCATCAAACCCAATTCTTTGTGGCATTTTCTTGTTGTTGTTAATTAATTTTTTTTATTATTTAGTTAAAATATTTGTTTTGATTTTTGAGACTGTTTTACTTTTAAAAAAAAATTTGTTTCTCTTTTACACCTTTTTAAAGATGATAAGGTTGGTGCATTGATGCTTGAACCTCATCTATAGCTAACTCAACAGCTAGCTCTTATGTAAATATCAACTAAAATTCAACATTTAAGAAAGAAGTGAAAATAAAAATGGATTTACCTGAATCTGATAAGAAACTGATGCAGGAAAAAAAGTGGTGAGATCTCTCAGTATATATGAAACTGGTGAGAGAGAGAGAGAGTAAAAGTGATGAAACCTGTGAGAGTTTTCTTCCTAATTTATAAAGAACAAATATTCTTTGTTCTTTATAAAGATTATAAGGCACCCATATTCTTTGTTCTTTATAAAGATTATAAGGCACCCATATTCTTTGCCCTGTTCTGACTTCAAGACTCAGGACTAAAGAGAGATGATTTCTCCTTTTGTTCCAGATACACCAAAAGCTTGGAAAGATAAAGCTCTCCCTAGTGATAAAGCTTTTTCTAGAGATTGGTTAAAGAATAAAGACTGAAAAAGAAAAAGGAAGAGTAAGAAGTAAAAATACAAAAAAAAAAGAGGATGAAAGGAGATCTATGTCTTGCACTTTTATTTTTATGGTTCTATATTTATTAATTATTATTATTTCTAATAATGAAAAATATATATGAATTATATTTTTTGATATATATATATATATATATATATATATATATATATATATATATATATAATTGGCTTTAAAGCACAAAAAGTAGTGTGACGACTTTGTTTTAGAACTTCATCATTGTACTCCTCGTTTCTTTGATTAGTTGATTGCTAAGTATTCATGCACTCTGTAAACATAGGATCATATCGAAAATTTTATGTTTTATTTTTTTTTCTATTCATGTGTATGCATGGTTTGATTAACAAAAATACAAAAGAGTGAGGATAAAAGGAGATATAAGTCTTGCACTATTATTTTTATTGTTCTATATTTATTAATTGTTATTATTATTATTATTATTATTATTATTGCTAATAGTGTAAAAGTGTTTTTGAATTGATTTTTTTTTTTTTTTTTTGGATTTATATCTTCACCCATTAAAAAAACAAAATTTAATATTTTTTTTTTTTGGGTAATTTGATTAAGAAGATCATTGGAAATCTAATTTTAGAAATCTAACATTTCATCCTTTTTCAACCTTATTTTGACAAAAATACCTTTATTGTTTTCTTGTAAAAATAATCATTTCTTTCAAAATTTAGAATGACATTTATATCAAAAAAATGAGTTACTCTTCGAACAAAAGCATGGAAGGGGATAAATTCACAAATATAAGGATTATTTCATCATTTTTAACCAATTAATTCTATTTTTTTCAACATTGGCTTCAAGGCACAAACACTACTCAGGTGTTATTACCATGCATCACTATGCATATTATGCAAACTTTATTTATTTATATTTTAAAAAAATGAAACAACTTTAATTACACATTAGATCCCTTCTGAAATATATTTAAAAGTGATTTAAAAAGACATTCCCTTATAATTTTATTGACAAAAATTGATAAAAGATGTGATTTTTTAAAACATTCATGTAAAACAATTAAAAAAATATGATTTTTTTTTTCCTCAAAGTTACGACTTCAATCTCAATGTAGAAAGTGATTTTCAAACATGAACTTTATTAGATTGTGAAGTCTAAATTAGTTTTGTTGTATTTTGCTTAAAATATCGAAAGTCGAGTTATTTGGTTAGCTAATTGAAGAGGGCAACCCCTCTTGGAGATTTTTTTTTTTTTTTAATGATGACAAGTTTATCCCCATTATATATTTAACCCTTCTATGTTTAGGATTTTGTTTTTTAGAAAGTGCGACCACAATTATGAGGGTTTTTTTGAAAGTTTTACCACTAGAACTCTTTTTATCTTTTATGATTAGTGGATTGTTAAGTATTGGTGTATTCCGTAAACATAGGAATCACATCAATCATTGAACCACATTAAAAATCTTGCATTTTTTCTTTATTTTATATTTGTATGTGTGCATGATTTGATTAACAAACTTCAAGATGTCAAAACGGAGAAACAAATAGTGTAATGGAATCTTGAGAGCACGAAAACAAAATCTGGTGAGAACTCCTCTCATTTTTCTTAATTTTCTAGCTTTTTTTTTTTCTATTTTTTCTATTGGAAACAAAAAATATTTCCTAGTTATTTTATTTTTTGCGTGACCTCTTATATTTTTCTGAGTTGTTTGTATTTAATTTTGTATTAATTTATTAATTATTCAATTTAGTTAATTAAAAAAAATTAGTGTAAAATTTATAATCTATATATTTTAATATTCCTAAAAATATTAGTGAATATTCATAAGAGGAATTATTTTATGATTTTTTAATTTATTTTTTAATAATTTTATTTAAGTGAATTATTATTGTAATAATTATTTTTGAGGCGTGACAAATTATATAAAAAAAAATTAGGGCAACTTTGTAAAAATGATTTTCTATGACACTCTTGCACAAAAATTATTAAAAACATCAATAATAGAATTATGTGGTGCAAGACATTTTTGAAAACTTAGTTCCTTTTTTTTTTTATTTTGCGACAAATAAATTATTAATTTTTTTTCCTAAGATTTATACAGAAAAAATTATTAAGTTATGTCAATTAATTAATATCATTTTTTTATGCATTTATGGACCTGTATTTTTCATATATGTCCCCACTCAATGGCATGACTCAATTTTTATTGTGAAAAAATGATTTTTGAAAAATTGGAGTTGTCATTTATTTTACTTTATTTAAAAAAAAAAAACAAAATAAGAAAGAAAACTTTATGTGATTTCTTATTTGAAAAAAATACAAGTCTATAAACCAAAAACGGATTTAGAGATGGGTTACCCATCCAGAAGTTATGATGATAAGTCATAACATCCTTTTAAGCCCTAAGAAAAAGGCCTTTCTAGTAAGCAAGTGTGAAGTATGACAATTAGTTCGTAAATCATGGATACCACAAAAGAATAAAAATATATATATACATCAAAACAATGATAAAAGTGAATTACACAAATATATTATAAAGACTTTATAATATTTACAATATTTTATTTAAGAGAAGTGATTCGCTACAAAATTAAAAAAATATTTACAAATTTATTTTCAAGAAATATTCCAAATCAATTTTTTTAAAAAAAAAGAATTTTTTGAAATTATTTTTAAAAAATGTACAAATTTATTTTCAAAAAATATTATAATTTGATTTTATTTTCAAAGATATTGATTTTGATTGTTTTTATTAAAAATAGAGTTCTATAATTTTATTCAAAAAGTATTAAGTCAATTTCTATTTAGGAAAAGTGATTTCACAAACAAAGAATTTTCACTAGTTTAATTATAAAAGAAGATTTCAATTCAATTTTATTGGGAAGATGATTTTTTTACAAATTTTATATAAAAAAATATGCTCAACTCAATTTTATTAGTAAAAAAGATTTTTAATAGGGGCAAAGACATTTCAAAATTATTTACAAAAGAAACTTCAATTTTTTTTTTATTTACCAAAATTATTTTTTTATTAGATTAAAAAAATTTGGACATTTTTATTATAAAAATAAAATAAAATTCTGGACAGTTTATTAAAAACAAATTTTTGGATTTTTATGAAATTTTATTAAAATCAATTTTTTTAACTTTAAAAAAACATTTTTTTTAAATTAAAAAAAAAAACATTTTTAGAACTTTCTAAGATATTTTTTTTGGAACTTTACATTTATTTGAAAAATGATTTTTGAACCTTTTAAAATAAAAAAATATATATGGAATATTTTTTATTAATAAAAATATTTTCTAAACTATTTTTATTTAATAAAAAAAATTGTACTGTTTTTATTCAAAAAATAATGTCCTGGATTGTTCTTAATGAAAAATAATTTTCTAGTGTTTATTAAAACCAGTTTTTGGATCCTTTTTCTTCAAAATCATTTTCTGAAAAAAAAAAAAAAAAAAAAAGGGCACCTTGAAAAAGTCTTAGCGAAAATCCTAGAGAAGATGAGTTGTCCTCCCCCTCCCCTTAGCTGCCTAGGGTTCCATGCCCTTAACTACAGCTTCCCGAACATTCCTTTCTTCCATAAATCTAGCCCTACACGTGGTGAACATCATAGCTCCCTCCAATAACGACCTCAACCAATGAATATCAAAACCTAAAGGTCCAAATAAAATCAAAATCAAGAGGCCCAAGTAGATAATTGTGCAAGACTAAACCCAAGTCCAATATTTTCAAAACTCAAAAACAATATTGAGGCCCAATATTAATATAATTCAACCCAAATCAATAATAGGTACTATAGATTTGGAAGAATGCTTAGCCATGGATGAAGATGCGTGGAGATGAATCAGTATGAGAGACGGTGGTGCAGACTGTGGACATGGGATACCTCCTTGACTAGCACGTGATGGGGTGGTGGCTAATTTATCTCAAAGGCTCATTAACTTTTAGCTTACAATTTCCTGCTCAAAGGCACTAACATTACCTAGTTTTTTGCGATGTGGACTAGGCTAGTTGTCTAACCACAAGAATAAATGCAATGGGATATTGTATACTTTTTAGTTGCAACTACATATCATGATAATCCAAGAAACAACCCATTGTCTCATGCTCCAACACAGAAGCAGAAAATTATACCTTTAGTATTGGGAATCCTTGAATCTCTCCATTTCAAACCCCAGATCGTTCAAATTGCATGTTACTAGTCTTAGGGTTCTCTAGATCTAATTGGAGTAAAAAAAAAAAAGACCATGGCAATGAAACCATAAATAATATAGATCTAAACAAAAGAGAGATCATACATGTGATCTAGGTATTTCCAAATTAATTCCAATTTGATGAAGTTAAGTAAAGTGAATCGCAAGCCTCACCAACTAAACAACTTTTTGCCTTGTCACTCTCATTGATCTAGACACTAGAGAAGGGAAATCTTCTCTCTAAAGGGGAGGTTAGGGGTTTATCTCTGAATTCTAAAAGACAAGAGTGCAAAAATGGAGCTTTAAGAGGTTTATGTAGGTTTTGTTGTGAGTTTAAGTAACTTGAGCCTAGCTTGGGCTTAACTTACTTATCTAGCCCACTTAGGTCTTAATTAATTAACCAACCCTATTAGGGTCTAAACAATTAGCACAGTCCAAAATGACCATTCATTTGATAAGTACAATCTTGTATTTTTATTAAAACACTCTTATGCACACATATGAATTAAAAACCTAAAAACATCCTCAAAATTGTCATCTAAATTAAGAGCTTGAATGGGGACCACTGGGACCAAGAAAATACTAGTTTCCTCATAATCCAATTTAAAGGTTGATTCAACATCTTACTATAAAAAGTCAATTACACTTCAATAGCCTATGAAATTACAATGAGATATAACTTAAGTTTATGATTTACTATCCACCGTTGCAAACTCTTTATAAACTGGTGTGTAATTTAAAGAGATATTTGTTATCAACCTTTTAAGATTATCTTTTCAATCATTGAGTTACAAATCCAATTTAAAGGCTATGTTTGGTTCCTAGATGATTCGAGGGATGGAAAATAAAAAAAATAAAAATTATAGACAAAAAGAAAAAATAAACAAAAATTATAAATTTTTTCTTGAATATGTATACAAGATGAGAGAAAAAAAAAATTAGAATTATACATTTTCCTTAGAATTATGCAAACTAGATCACATTCATGTCGCCACCTTCATAAACAACATCATACTTTTTGGTTTTCACTCTTCCATTCCAGTATAAATGCACTGCCACATCGGTTCAGCCATGAGAGCCACCATCTATACTCACAAGATTAGACAAAAGTGATTGATTTAGAGTCTATTTGATAGTGATTTTAAAAACGTTTTACCATGAAAAGTTTTTTTGAAGAAAAAAAAATAGGTGTTTAATAAAATTTAGGAAATGATTCTCCTAAAAACACTTTTGATAAAATACTTCAAGTAAGAATATTGTTAAACGCACTTTTAATTTGATGTCACTACTAAGTAAAAAATGAGTTACTTTTCAAACAAAAATATCTAAGAAGATAAATTTATAAATATGAGGATTATTTCATCATTTTTAACCAATTAATTCTATTTTTTTCAACATTGGCTTAGGAGCACAACCACTACTCACATCTTATTGCCATGCATCACTATGCATATAATGCAAACTTTATTTATTTATATTTAAATAAAAAAAAAAGAAACACATCTTTAATTGCACATTAGATCCCTTCTGAAATATATTTAAAAGTGATTTAAAAAACATTCCCTTATAATTTTTTTTGACAAAAATTGATAAAAGATGTGAGTTTTTAAAACATTCCTGTAAAACAATTAAAAAAAATATGATTGTTTTTTCCTCGAAATTAAGACTTCAATCTCAATATAGAAAGTGATTTTCAAATATGAACTTTATTAGATTGTGAAGCCTAAAGTGATTTCTTGTTTTAAGAAAAATGCATTAGATAACATATATTTGCGATTTGCTTAGTGATTTAAGATGTTAGAGTCCGTAAAGATAAATACTCCGGTTGTAGTCAAAGCGGCAAGTCTACATGACAATCAAGAAGTTGTTAACACCACTAAATATGTTAACACCACTAAATACCGTAGCATTATTGGGGTCTTATAATACCTTACGTTCACCCGCCTAACATCACACATGTTGTGAATCACGTGTGCCAACATTTTTAGAATGCAACAAAGGAGTATCTAAGTCTAGTAAAAAGAATACTCATTTATCTCAAAGGCTCATTGACTTTTATCTTACAATTTCTTGCTCAAAGTGCACTAACATTACCTAGTTTTTGTGATATAGACTAGGCTAGTTGTCCTACCACAAGAATAAGTACAACATGAAATTGTATATTCTTTAGTTCCAACTAGATATCATGAAAATCCAAGAAACAACCCATTGTTTCGTGCTCCAACACAATAGTAGAAAATTGTACACTTGTTGTTAGGAACCCTTAGATCTCTCCATTTCAAGCCCTAGATCATTTAGGGTGCATGCTATTAGTCTTAGGCTTCTCTAAATCTAATTGGAGGAAGAAGAAAGACATGGCAATGACACCATAAATAATATAGATCTAGATAGAAGAGAGATCATACATGTGATCTAGATATTCCCAAATCAATTCTAATTTAATGAAGTCGTGTAAAGTGAATTGCAAGCCTCGCCAACTAAACAACCTTTTGTCTATCACTCTCACATATCTAGACACCAGAGAAAGGTAATCTTCTCTCTAGAGAGGGCAAGTTAGGGTTTCCATCTAAATTCTGAAAGACAAAAGTGCAAAAGTGAAGCTTTATAGGGTTTATGTAGGCTTCCTTGTGAGTTTAAGGAACTTGAGACTAGCTTGGGCATAGGTTACTTATCTAGCCCACTTAGGTTCTAATTAATTAACCAACCTTATTGAGCTCAAATTAATTAGCCTAGTCCAAAAGGACCATTCATATGATCAAGTGTAATTTTTTTTTTTACTAAAACGCCCTTATGTACACATATGAATTAGAAACCTAAAAATAACCTCAAAATTATGTCATCATGAATTAAGAGCTTGAATAGGGACCATTGGGACCCAAGAAAATACAAGCTCCCTCATAATCTAATTTAAAGTTGATTCAACATCCTACTACAAAAAAATCAACAACACTCCAATATCCTATAAAATTACAACGAGATATAACTTTGGTTTATGACTTACTATCCACTATTGCAAACTCCCTATAACCTAATGTGTAATTTAAAGAGATGTATGTTGTCAACCTCTTAAGATTATCTCTTTAATCTTGGAGTTACAAATTCTCTTACTATGTGATCAATTGGCATACTCTAGTTCTCAAAAGCATATATCAAATTCCACTTGAGGAATTATTATAGCCTTAAATTTCATGATCACATCTCCTTAGGATCACCGAAGAGGACACACTTGGGTGATCATCCTCATGTATGAATGCACGAAGATATCTTTGAAGTTAAAGCCTAGCCCACAAAGTGCTTGAATATTAAGATCATCCTCATGTATGGATGCAATAATAATGGTTAGTTCATCAGCTATTCTTTTAGAATTTTCAGATACTCAGACATGATAATGTGAATTTTCTAAGTCACATTATTTTCTTGTGTATATTGAACAATTAGAGGATAGACTAAGACCCCACACCTTTATGGAATTAATTAATAATAAAATTTTGAACTTATTTGCATATCTTTTCCATATATGACATTTGTAAAACCAAGGTTTGGTTAATCTTGATTTTGATGATAACAAAACAAGGTTTAGAATTAATGATCATATTTTAAGTGTGATTAAGCAAGACAATTTCCAAAGTGGCAATCACAAAGACAAATCAAGCCAAGGAGAAATCATGAAGAAGAAGACCACCTCAAAGAGAAGAGTTTTTCAAGACCTAAGCTTCATAAGATCTCTTTGTAAGGTTGTTAGTGCACTAAGACTTTCATGCATTTCATTCTTTATTTATGCACCAAAATCATCCAAGAGTAATATTGTTTTAAATATCTTTAAAATTGGATGATTTCATGTTTTCAACTAAAACCTTGTGTTAAATGATTTTCAAACTTGTGTTAAAAGGTTTTAAGTTGAAAAAGATTGGGTGTTGAGCCAAAAAATGGCTCAACTGGTTCAACTGGTTGAGGAACCGGTTGACCAGTTGTGCTCGTCCGATCAAGTATCGGTCGAGGGAGGCTAAAAATTTTTTCTCTCTCCTAGTGGCCTTCTCTTCCCAGTTGAGTTAATTCTCTTCCCGGTCGAGGTCCGATCAAGGACCGGTTGAGGTCTGATCGAGGACCAGTCAAGGTTTGATCGAGGTCCGATTTAGGCCAATGGTCACCTGCCAAGCATTTAATGCTAACGGCTAGTCAACCGGTCGACCCCTAACTCAACCAGTCAAACCCCCAAACGGCTAATTTGGCTTTTCTCTTCTATAAAAAGGCTCCAAACTTCTTTGTTTAAACAGCTTAACCTTCCCAAATCTTTCTTGATTATATTTGAGCCTTGGAAGAGTATTTTTTAGTGCACTATTATTTCAAAACTTGCATATCTTTAGTGCACCTTTCAATCCTAGTTTTTTTGTATCAATTGAGTTTAAAGTTCTTGTGCTAGGATATTTGTGAGATCTTTTATTTGTAAATCCTTGAAGAGGAAGTTGTTCAAGAGAGAGATATCTCTTGAGAAGTGTAAAAGGTGCTTGGAGCCAAAAGTCCAAGAGGGTGAATTGGAACCATAATCCAATTGTATTGCTTGAAGGCTTGGTTTGGAAGCCTTGAATTAGTGGAACCTCAAGCTCGGGATTGAAGTTAGAGGAGAGTAGATGTAGGCCGAGTTGTGCCGAACCACTATAAACTCTTGTGTTTGCATTTTTTTCTTCCCTACTCTTTAATTTATATGCAATTGTCTATATATTGCTTATTATATACTTGCATATAATTGTCTCTTACATTCACTTATTTAAATTTGCGAAAAGAGACCATCACCCTATTCCCCCCCCCCCCCTTTAGGGTGATTACCATAGGTTGGATTAGCCTAAAATTCCTAACAATTGGTATCAGAGCAAGGCTTCTTGTCTAAAACTTAACCGTCTAAGAAGTAA
Source organism: Vitis riparia (assembly GCF_004353265.1). Taxonomy (NCBI): domain Eukaryota; kingdom Viridiplantae; phylum Streptophyta; class Magnoliopsida; order Vitales; family Vitaceae; genus Vitis; species Vitis riparia. The sequence continues at coordinate 3,238,399 of NC_048438.1, read as the reverse complement.
TGGCTAATCCATCAAGCTCATCTCATATGAAAAGTTTTTCAACCACTCGACCTCCACTTTTCACGGGAACCGATTATCCCTATTGGAAAACCAAAATGACTTGGTTTCTCCAATCTATTAATCTTGATTTATGGGATGTCATTGAAGATGGTCCCCACATCCCTTCAAAATTAGAAAATGGAGTGATGGTTCCAAAACCTAAGCATGAATGTGATGAACTTGATAGAAAGAAAGTTCAATTAAATGTCAAAGCCGTTTTTATCTTACATTGTGCTATTGATAGAAATGAATTTAATCGTATTTGGCATTATAAGTCGGCTAAAGAAATTTGGAGACTATTAGAAAACACTTATGAGGGAAACAACCAAGTTAAAGAGTCTAGAATCAATATCCTTGTGCATGATTATGAATTATTTTCTATAAAGGATTTTGAATCTATTGTTGAGATGTTTTCTAGGTTCATTGTGATTGTGAATGAACTTGAAGTCTTGGGAAAGACCTACACCGAAGTAGAGAAAGTCATGAAGATCTTAAGGTCTCTACCAAAGAAATGGGAAACAAAAGTGACAGCTATTCAAGAAGCAAAGGATCTCACCAAACTTTCACTTGAAGAACTCATTGGGTCACTCATGACTTATGAGATAGAATTGTACAATCATCAAAGAGTTGAATAAAATAAGAATAGTATAGCCTTCATGGCTTTAACAAATGATGATGAAGAGGAAAAAAATGAAAGTGAAAGTGATGAAGACTCCATGGAAGAAGAATGCACAAATAAGGATGCCAACATGTTCTTTATGGCTTTGGAAGAACATCAAGAAGAGGTAAACTCCAACTCTAACCATTTTGAATTTCAAGATGCACTTCAAGAATTATATTTTGATCTTGAAAAACTTGTTTTCAAAAATATTTCTCTCAAGAAAAATAATTCTTGTCTTCAAAATGAGCTCAATGAGCATAATGAAATTTTTGAAAATATTGAGAAGACAAAAATCTCTTTTGAAAAGGAAAATGAGGAGTTAAAAATTCTCAAATGGCCAAAAGACTTTTGATATGATTTTGGCAAATCAAAAACACATTTTTTTTTTATAAAAAGAGGCTAGCCCACAAGTCTTTCAAAAATCAAATTTTTTTTTTTTTGAGAATTATTTTGTAAAGGAAGCCTCTAGTTTTTCACCTTCAACTATTTGCAATCTTTTTGAAAAATGAGGTCACATTAGTGATATTTTCTCCTTAAGAAAATCCCCTCATGTTCTTCAAAACTCTAAATTATTTTGGATTCCAAAGAGAAGAAAGACTAACCCTCTAGCACCCAAGAAGATATGGGTACCAAAGGATAATTTGTTTTGTAGGGATCCATGCAAGAAGGAGGATATGCTTACCTTAGAAAGAATGCATTGATGATATTGGTAATGGTATCCCTTCTAAAGCTTAATTTGCAATATCATTTTGCTAACACTTGGTATATTTTTGGTATATTAATAATATAACATTTGGTATCACTTTGATAAAATTGGTATATTTGTTAAACCAAGGTTTGGATTAAAAAGAAGACTTTTTTATACCTAGGTAAAACTAAATAATCATATGCTTCTATGTCCTAAAAGTGTTATTCAATGCATGTTATATATCTTTTTAAATGCATACGTTCTCCCATACATATTTTCCAAATCATGCTTTAAATTGGGAATGTTCTAAGGGTGAGCAATCTTTTATTTGGAAACTATTCTCAAATGAAAAAGGGGGAGATTCATTTTCATGAAAAATCATACCATGCTTATTGTTTATTTTTTAAACTTTTGATAACATGTGATTCCCCTTATATACTTTATTGAAACTTTTTGTTGATGACAAAAAGGGGAAGAAGTAATGGTAGGGTTGCTAACTAGGGAAGAAATGTCAATATTGTTTTAGCAATCCTATTCATATTGATGCTATGTGCTTTATTGGTTTTATTTGTATGCATCATATTTAATAATAATGTCTTGCCAAATTGCTAAATGCTCTTTATGCTATTTATGTTTGATTATATCATTTTGAGCATCCTTAATATACTCCTTGAAGTTTCTAAACTTGAAAATTTTCTAAATTCAAAGGAGCATATATTGAGGGGGAGCTTTTTAGAAACCTTGGTTTTGTCATCATAAAAAAGGGGGAGATTGTGAAACCAGGGTTCGGTTAATCTTGATTTTGATGATAATAAAACAAGGTTTAGAACTAATGATCATATTTTAAGTGTGATTAGGCAAGACGATTTCCAAAGTGGCAATCACAAAGACAAATCAAGCCAAGGAGAAATCATGAAGAAGAAGACCACCTCAAAGAGAAGAGCTTTTCAAGATCCAAGCTTCATAAGATCTCTTTGTAAGGTTGTTGGTGCACTAGGACTTTCATGCATTTCATTCTTTATTTATGCACCAAAATCATCCAAGAGTAATATTGTTTTAAATATCTTTAGAATTGGATGATTTCATGTTTTCAACTAAAACCTTATGTTAAATGATTTTCAAACTTGTGTTAAAAGGTTTTAAGTTGAAAAAGGTTGGGTGTTGAGCCAAAAAATGGCTCAACTTATTCAACTGGTTGAGGAACCGATCGACCGGTTGTGCTCATCCGATCAAGTACCGGTCGAGGGAGGCCAAAAAATTTATCTCTCTCCCAGTGGCCTTCTCTTCCTGGTCAAGTTAATTCTCTTCCCGGTCGAGGTCCGGTTGAGGCCAACGGTCACCTGCCAAGGATTTAATGCTAACAGCTAGTCAACTGGTCGACCCCTAGCTCGACCGATCGAACCCCCAAACGGCTAGTTTGGCTTTTCTCTTCTATAAAAAGGCTTCAAACTTCTTTGTTTAAATAGCTTAACCTTCCCAAATCTTTCTTGATTATATTTGAGCCTTGGAAGAGTATTTTTTAGTGCACCATTATTTCAAAACTTGCATATCTTTAGTGCACCTTTCAATCCTAGTTTTCTTGTATCAATTGAGCTTAAAGTTCTTGTGCTAGGATCTTTGTGAGATCTTTTATTTGTAAATCCTTGAAGAGGAAGTTGTTCAAGAGAGGGATATCTCTTGAGAAGTGTAGTGCTTAGAGTCAAAAGTCCAAGAGAGTGAACTGGAACCATAATTCAATTGTATTGCTTGAAGGCTTGGTTTGGAAGCCTTGAATTAGTGGAACCTCAAGCTCAGGATTGAAGCTAGAGGAGAGTAGATGTAGGCCGGGTTGTGCCGAACCACTATAAACTCTTGTGTTTGCATTCTCTCTTCTCTACTCTTTAATTTATATGCAATTGTCTATATATTGCTTATTATATACTTGCATATAATTGTCACTTACATTCACTTGTTTAAATTTGCGAAAAGAGACCATCACCCTATTCCCCCCCTTCTAGGGTGATTACCATAGGTTAGATTAGCCTAAAATTCCTAACAACATTTATATATGTTTAAATATTCTTAAAGGCTATGTTTGGTTCCTAGATGATTTGAGGGAAGGAAAATAAAAAATAAAATTATAGACAAAAAGAAAAAATAAACAAAAATTATAATTTTTTTCTTGAATATGGTTATTAATATACAAGATGAGAGAAAAGAAAAAACTAGAACTATACATTTTCCTTAGAATTATGCAAACTAGATCACATATTATCATGACATACCAAACTTAATCCAATCCCTGAACACTGACTAATCATTTGATATATAAGCCAATTCAACACAATAAAATTACAATATCCTGAGCAGATCACGTCGCTGATTCCATGTGAAAATATTATTCTTGGAGAAGAGATTTCACACAACGCGTTGCCTCCAAATATATCTCCACACAGTAGACTCGAAATGATCTGCATGGCACTTCCAACATAAGGTCTACGGCCTCGTCATTCTTTATTGGGATGGGCTTATATTCCCTTGAAGATATAGGGTATCTGTATACGACGTTCAACCTGTCATGCCTGTCAATTCCCGTAGTTGCGTAGAGTTTATCCAACAATCCAAAATACGTAGTTCCATGGTTGAGCTTAATAGGCATCACATTCATGTCGTCACCTTCATAAACAACATCATATTTTTTTGTTTTCACTCTTCCATTCTCATATAAATGCACTGCCACGTCGGTTGTAGCCATGAGAGCTACCATCCATGCTCACAAGATTAGACAAAAGCGATTGATTTAGAGTCTATTTGATAGTGATTCTAAAAAACGTTTTTAGCATGAAAAGTTTTCTTGAAGAAAAAAAAAATTAGGTGTTTGATAAAATTTAGCAAATGATTCTCCTCAAAACACTTTTGATAAAATACTTCAAGAACACTATTAAACATACTCTTAATGGACAATTGAAGCAATTTTCTTAGAACATAAGCATGTTAATAGAGCATAAAATATTTGGTACTGTTTAAAAAGAAAAAAAAAAACTAAAAATGTCACCAGTACTCCTATCCAACCCAAGCATAAATGGATCATCAAACCCAATTCTTTGTGGCATTTTCTTGTTGTTGCTAATTATTATTATTTTTTTATTTAGTTAAAATATTTGTTTTGTTTTTTGAGACTGTTTGACTTTAAAAAAAATTGTTTCTCTTTTACATCTTTTTAAAGATGATAAGGTTGGTGCATTGATGCTTGAACCTCATCTATAGCTAACTCAACATGAAAAAATTGACCATCATGGCTAGCTCTTATGTAAATATCAACTAAAATTCAACATTTAAGAAAGAAGTGAAAATAAAAATGGATTTACCTGAATATTCTGATAAGAGACTGATGCAGGAAAAAAAGTGGTGAGATCTCTCAGTATATATGAAACTGGTGAGAGAGAGAGAGAGAGAGTAAAAGTGATGAAACCTGTGAGAGTTTTCTTCCTAATTTATAAAGAACAAATATTCTTTGTTCTTTATAAAGATTATAAGGCACCCATATTCTTTGCCCTGTTCTGACTTCAAGACTCAGGACTAAAGAGAGATGATTTCTCCTCCTGTTCCAGATACACTAAAAGCTTGGAAAGATAAAGCTCTCCCTAGTGATAAAGCTTTCTCTAGAGATTGGTTTAAGAATAAAGAATGAAAATGAAAAGAAGGGAAGAAAAAAAAAGGAAGTCTAAGAAGTAAAAAAAAAAAAAAAAAAGGATGAAAGGAGATCTAGGTCTTGCACTATTATTTTTATGGTTCTATATTTATTAATTATTATTATTTCTAATAGTGAAAAAATATTTATGAATAATAATTATTTATTTATATATATATATATATATATATATATATATATATATATATAATTGGCTTCAAAGCACAAAAAGTAGTTCGACAAGGTTTTTTTTAGAACTTCATCATTGTACACCTCTTTTCTTTGATTAGTGAATTGCTAAGTATTCATGCACTTCGTAAATGTAAGGCTCATATCGAAAATTTTATATTTTTTTTTCCTACTCATGTGTATGCATGGTTTGATTAACAAAAATACAAAAGAGTGAGGATAAAAGTAGATATACGTTATTTTTATTGTTCTATATTTATTATTATTATTATTATTATTATTATTATTATTATTATTAATTATTAATTATTATTATTATTATTATAATTATTATTATTATTATTATTATTATTATTATTATTGCTAATAGTGGAAAAGTGTTTTTGAATTGATTTTTTTTTTTTGGATTTATATCTTCACCCATTAAAAAAAACAAAATTTAATATTATTATTTTTTTGGTAATTTGATTAAAAAGATCATTGGAAATTCGATTTTAAAAATCTAACATTTCATCATTTTTCAGCCTTATTTTGACAAAAATGTCTTTATTGTTTTCTTGTAAAAATAATCATTTCTTTCAAAACATACTATAAATACTTGAAATAGTGAATGACATTTATACCAAAAATGAGTTACTCTTCAAACAAAAATATATAAGGAGATAAATTTATAAATATGAGGATTATTTCATCATTTTTAACCAATTAATTCTATTTTTTTCAACATTGACTTAGGAGCACAACCACTACTCACATCTTATTGCCATGCATCACTATGCATATAATGCAAACTTTATTTATTTATATTTAAAAAAAATGAAACACATCTTTAATTGCACATTAGATCCCTTCTGAAATATATTTAAAAGTGATTTAAAAAAACATTCCCTTATAATTTTTTTGACAAAAATTGATAAAAGATGTGATTTTTTAAAACATTCATGTAAAACAATTAAAAAAATGATTGTTTTTTCCTCAAAGTTAAGACTTCAATCTCAATATAGAAAGTAATTTTCAAATATGAACTTTATTAGATTGTGAAACCTAAATTAGTTTTATTCCACTTTGCTCAAAATGTCAAGAGTTGAGTTACTTGGTTAGCTTGTGAGGGTTGAAGAGGGCAGTGCCTTTTGGAGATTTTTTTTTTTATATAATGATAATGAATTTATCCTCATTATATATTTGACCCTTATATGTTTAAGATTTTGTTTTTTTAGAGATTGCAACCGTAATAAGAGGGTCTTTTTGAAAGTTTTATCACTGTAACTCTTCTTATTTTTTATGATTAGTGAATTGTTGAGTGTTAGTGTACTCCATAAACGTAGGAATCGCATCGATCGTTGAACCACATTAAAAATCTTATCTTTTTTCATTTAATTTATTTTCATATGTGTGCATGATTTGATTAACAAAGTTCAAGATGTCAAAATGGCAAAACAAGTCGGGAAGCCAAGGGTGAGAACTCCTCTCATTTTTCTTAATTTTCTAGCTTTTTTTTTTATCTATTTTTTCTATTGGAAACAAAAAAACATTTCATATTTTTTTTCTTTTTTGTGTGACCTCTTATATTTTTCCGAGTTGTTTGGATTTAATTTTGTATTAATTTATTAATTATTCAATTTAGTTAATTCAGTGTAAAATTTATTATCTATATATTTTAATATTCCTAAAAATATTAGTGAATATTCAGAACAGGAATTATTTTATGATTTTTGAATTTATTTTTCATGTATTTTATTTAAGTGAATTATTATTGTAATAATTATTTTTGAGGCGTGAAATTTTTTTTTTTTTAAAATAGGGCAATTTCGTAAAAATAATTTTCTATAACACTCTTGCACAAAAATTATTAAAAACATCAATAATAGAATTATGTGATGCAAGACATTTTTGAAAACTTAGTTTTTTTTTTTTTTGTGACAAATAAATTATTAGTTTTTTTTCCTAAGATTTATATAGCAAAAATTATTAACTTATGCCAATCAATTAATATCATTTTTTTTTATACATTCGTGGGTCTGTATTTTTCATATATGTCCTCACTCAATGGCGAGACTTGATTTTTATTGTGAAAAACTGATTTTTGAAAAATTGGAGTTTTTACTTATTTACTTTATTTTTAAAGATGAAAATAGAAGAAGAAAGAAAACCCTATATGATTTCTTATTTGGAAAAAAGACAAGTCTATAAACCAAAAACGGATTTGGAGGTCGGGTTACCCATCTAGAACTTACAATGACAAGTCATAATACTCCTTTAAGCCCTAAGAAAAAAGTATCTCTAGTAAGCATGTGAAGTATGACAATTAGTTGTAAATCATGGATCTCACAAAAGAATAAAAAAAATGCACATCAAAACAATGATAAAAGTGAATTACACAAATATATTATAAAGACTTTATTATTTCAATTATCATAATACAATTTTAAAAAATCTGAAAGATTTTTTTTCATATTAAAAACCAAGTTGATTATTCACAAAGCTTCCATTTATTCATCAAAATATTTAATTTTATTTAGATTCAAATTTATTTTGAAAGAATTTTTCTTGTTTTTATTAAAAGAAGTTATTAAGTACAATTTCATTTAAAGAGAAAAATTTTTAATTTGATTTATTTACAAGAAGTTGATTTTTATTTATTTTATTTACTTTTACCAAAATGATTTTTTACAATTTTTATTTTCAAGAATATATTTTATTTCAAATTTTATATTAAGAGAAGTGATTGGCTACAAAATTTAAAAAATATATATTTACAAATTTATTTTCAAGTAATATTCCAAATCAAATTTTATTTTATTTTTTAAATATATTACAAATCTATTTTCAAAATAATATTCTAATTTCATTTTTTTTTATTTATTAAAAATAGAGTCCGACTACATGCTATTGTGCAATTAAATTACACAATAAGCCAATTCAACACAATAAAATTACAATATCCTGAGCAGATCACGTCGCTGATTCCATGTGAAAATATTATTCTTGGAGAAGATGTGAGGAAGAGATTCCACGTACACAACGCGTTGCCTCCAAATATATCTCCACACAGTAGACTCGAAATGATCTGCATGGCACTTCCAACATAAGGTCTACGGCCTCGTCATTCTTTATTGGGATGGGCTTATATTCCCTTGAAGATATAGGGTATCTGTATACGACGTTCAACCTGTCATGCCTGTCAATTCCCGTAGTTGCGTAGATTTTATCCAACAATCCAAAATACGTAGTTCCATGGTTGAGCTTAATAGGCATCACATTCATGTCGTCACCTTCATAAACAACATCATATTTTTTTGTTTTCACTCTTCCATTCTCATATAAATGCACTGCCACGTTGGTTGTAGCCATGAGAGCTACCATCCATGCTCACAAGATTAGACAAAAGCGATTGATTTAGAGTCTATTTGATAGTGATTCTAAAAAACGTTTTTAGCATGAAAAGTTTTCTTGAAGAAAAAAAAATTAGGTGTTTGATAAAATTTAGCAAATGATTCTCCTCAAAACACTTTTGATAAAATACTTCAAGAATACTATTAAACATACTCTTAATGGACAATTGAAGCAATTTTCTTAGAACATAAGCATGTTAATAGAGCATCAAATATTTGGTACTGTTTAAAAAGAAAAAAAAAAAGCTAAAAATGTCACCAGTACTCCTATCCAACCCAAGCATAAATGGATCATCAAACCCAATTCTTTGTGGCATTTTCTTGTTGTTGCTAATTATTATTTAGTTAAAATATTTGTTTTGTTTTTTGAGACTGTTTGACTTTAAAAAAAATTGTTTCTCTTTTACATCTTTTTAAAGATGATAAGGTTGGTGCATTGATGCTTGAACCTCATCTATAGCTAACTCAACATGAAAAAATTGACCATCATGGCTAGCTCTTGTGTAAATATCAACTAAAATTCAACATTTAAGAAAAAAGTGAAAATAAAAATGGATTTACCTGAATATTCTGATAAGAGATTGATGCAGGAAAAAAAGTGGTGAGATCTCTCAGTATATATGAAACTGGTGAGAGAGAGAGAGAGAGAGAGAGAGAGAGAGAGAGAGAGAGAGAGAGAGAGAGAGAGAGAGAGAGTAAAAGTGATGAAACCTGTGAGAGTTTTCTTCCTAATTTATAAAGAACAGGTTACCCATCTAGAACTTACAATGACAAGTCATAATACTCCTTTAAGCCCTAAGAAAAAATTATCTCTAGTAAGCATGTGAAGTGTGACAATTAGTTGTAAATCATGGATCTCACAAAAGAATAAAAAAAATGCACATCAAAACAATGATAAAAGTGAATTACACAAATATATTATAAAGACTTTATTATTTCAATTATCATAATACAATTTTAAAAAATCTGAAAGATTTTTTTTTCATATTAAAAACCAAGTTGATTATTCACAAAGCTTCCATTTATTCATCAAAATATTTAATTTTATTTAGATTCAAATTTATTTTGAAAGAATTTTTCTTGTTTTTATTAAAAGAAGTTATTAAGTACAATTTCATTTAAAGAGAAAAATTTTTAATTTGATTTATTTACAAGAAGTTGATTTTTATTTATTTTATTTACTTTTACCAAAATGATTTTTTACAATTTTTATTTTCAAGAATATATTTTATTTCAAATTTTATATTAAGAGAAGTGATTGGCTACAAAATTTAAAAAATGTATATTTACAAATTTATTTTCAAGTAATATTCCAAATCAAATTTTATTTTATTTTTTAAATATATTACAAATCTATTTTCAAAATAATATTCGAATTTCATTTTTTTTATTTATTAAAAATAGAGTTCTATAATTTTATTCAAAAAGTATTAAGTCAATTTCTATTATGGAAAAGTGATTTCCCAAAGAAAGAGTTTTCACTGGTTTAATTATAAAAGAAGATTTCAATTCAATTTTATAAGAAGATGATTTTTTTTACAAATTTTATTTAAAAAATATGCTCAACTCAATTTTATTAGTAAAAAATATTTTTAATAGGGGCAAAGACATTTCAAAATTATTTACAAAACAAACTTCAATTTTTTTTATTTACCAAAAGTATTTTTTTTATTAGATTAAAAAATTTTGGACAGTTTTATTTTTTTTTAAAAAAAAAATCTGGACAGTTTATTAAAAACAAAATTTTGGATTTTTATGAAATTTTATTAAAATAGTTTTTTTTAACTTAAAAAAATTAGAACTTTCTGAGATGAATTTTCTGGAACTTTACATTTATTTGAAAAATGATTTTTGAACCTTTTAAAATAAAATAAAAATATGGAATATTTTTTATTAATAAAAATATTTTCTAAACTATTTTTATTTAATAAAAAAAATTGTACTTTTTTTATTCAAAAAATAATGTCCTGGATTGTTCTTAATGCAAATAATTTTCTATCCTTTTTCTTCAAAATCATTTTCTCTAAAACAAAAACAAAAAAAACCCTTGTAAAAGTCTTAGCGAAAATCCTCCTCCCCCCTCCCTTTGCTGCCTAGGGTTCCATGCCCTTAACTACAGCTTCCCGAACATCCCTTTCTTCCATGAAATCTAGCCCTACACGTGGTGCACATCATAGCCCTTAACTAAAACAAGGTATAGCCCAATAGAAGTCAATACAGTCTAAGAAAACATGCCCAAACTCGACTTCTCAAAATACTAGGCCCAACCAAGAAAGCCAAAAATAATAGCTGAATATCATAACCTAAAGTTCCAAATAAAATCAAAATCAAGAGGCCCAAGTAGATAATTGTGAAAGACTAAACCCAAGTCCAATATTTTCAAAACTCAAAAACAATATTGAGGCCCAATATTAATATAATTCAACCCAAATCCAATTTAGGTATTTCGAGGGTCAAAAAGCGTGGAGATGAATCAGTATGAGAGACGGTCATTTTCACACATTGCCTTGCTTCTTTCTCCAAATATATCTCTACACAGTAGACTCTAGATGATCTGCATGGCACTTCCAACATAAGTTCTACGGCCTCGTCATTCTTTATTGGGATGGGCTTATATTCCCTTGAAGATATAGGGTATCTGCATATGATGTTCAACTCAAAATCCTTCTCCTCAATGCCCGTAGTTGCGTAGATTTTATCCAACAATCCAGCATACGTAGTTCCATAGTTGAGCTTAATAGGCATCACTTTCATGGCATCACCTTCAAAAACAACATCGTATTTCTCGGTCTTCGCTGTTCCATTCCAATATAAATGCACCGCCACACCGGTTGCAGCCATGGGAGCTACCATTCACAGTCACCAGATTAGACAAAGGTGATTGATTTAATTTGATGCAACCATGAATAAACCAGAGACATAGAACATGCTAGTGGTTATTATATTTCAAAAAAATAAAAGTAGAAAAGTCACCACTCCTATCCAACCCAAGCATAAATGGATCATCAAACCCAATTCTGCATGGCATTTTCTTCTTGTTTTTAATCAATTTTCATTATTTACTTAATATTTTTTTTTCAGAGATTGTTTTACTTCAAAAAATTTATTTCTGTTTTACCATCTTTAAAGATGATGAGATTGGTGCATTGATGCCTGAACCTCCCCTGTAGCTAACTCAACACTAAAAAATTAAATATCAACTAAAATTCAACATTTAAGAAAGAAGTGAACAAAAATGGATTTACCTGGAGCTGATAAGAAACTGATGCAGGAAAAATAGTGGTGAGATCTCTCAGTATATATGAAACTGGTTTGAGAATTGAGAGAGAGAGAGAAAGAAAGAGAGAGAGTAAAAGTGATGAAATCTGAGATAGTTTTCTTCCTAATTTATAGAGAACAAATAATCTACATTCTTCTGACTTCACTAAAGACTAAAGGAGAGAGAGCTCTATAATTAAAATGAATTCTCCTTGCGTCCACCCAGATACACTATTAAAACTTAGAAAGGTAAATCTCTCCTTAGTGGCTAAGCTTCCTTGCCAGATTGGTTGAAGAGCAAAGAATGAAAAAAGAAAGAAGAGAGAAAAAGTTAAAGGAAAAAGGAAGAAAGGAAAAAGATTAAAAAGATTAGAAGGCACCCATATTATTTGTACTGTGCACTTCATGACTAAGGACTATATGAAGAGATAAGATTTCTCCTCCTGTTCCAAAAAGATAAAGCTCTCCCTAGTGATAAAGCCTGCTTTAGAGATCGATTAAAAAACAAAGAAGAAAAATGAAAAGAAGGGAGAAAAAGAAAAAGGTAGAGTAAGAAGTAAAAATACAAAAGAGAGAGGATGAAAGGAGATCTAGGTCTTGCACTATTATTTTTATGATACTATATTTAGATTGAGTTTGGTAGTGACTTTAAAAAATGTTTCTAATATTTTTAATACTTGAAAAATAAAAAATTTCAAGCATTAGAAATGATATAAACACTTCATAGAATCACTCCTAAACACACTTTTAAAGTGCGTTTGGGAGTGATTTTAGAAAGCGTTTCTATTATTTTTTAACACTTGAATGATAAAAAATTTTAAGTATTAAAAATATTAAAAGCATTTCATATAGTTACTACCAAACGGGCTCTTATTAATTATTATTACTATTATTGCTAATAGTGAAAAAGTGTTTTTTTATGGTACCCTTTAGTTTGTTTTTCTAAAAACCTAAAGGAAGAAAATGGTAAAATTTAAAACATTTGCTTCTAATGGAAAATTTGGTAAGAATTGGACCAAGTTGGCTAGTTTGCTTTACTTCAAGGCAATTCTTGTACATTAAATTTTTTCCTTTTTGAAAGAGCTTGGGCATGGAGGGGCTGACGTGGTTCCAAAAAAATTAGAAAAGTGAATTACAAAAATATCAGTAAATGGGCGAAAAATTAGTCATTGGGTGTAAAGATCAAATAGTCTATATATCCATACCATTATCATATCAAACGTCTTCAACATTGGATACCACCTTCAATGTTATTGGAAACTTTTAGGAAGAAAATGGTAAATTCTAAAACATATCCCTTGGTTATGCTTGCTAGTTTGTGTTGCTTCAAGCCCATTATTATGCATTAAATCCTTCTTCTATGGGGAAAAAGGTTGGGCACGGAGGAGCTGACGTGGCTCCAAAAAAACTAAAAAAATTGGCAAAATATTGGTAAATCAATAATAAGACTAATTAATTAATTAAAATTCAGGAGACTAAATTAAGTGACCCAAGTCTACCATAAATTCAAGTCACTTATGTCCACAAGAAAGTCTATATAAATCCCTTTATATTGAGGTTAAACATTTTTATTCGTATCTTTAAGAAGGAGAGCCCTAAGCTACAGCTCTAAGAAAAGAAAAGTTGGCTCTTCTTTAATGGTAGGGTCTAAAAAAGAGTCATCAAATAGAAGATTGGGAAGTCTTCGAGATCCACTTTACCAACAAGATTTGATTTAACATTTAAATCAAAATTAAAATTTTTGAGCCCTAGATCTAAGCATTCATGTTTTAAATGCTTCTAATATTGTCTTAGATCTAGCATCCCTAAGAATATAGATGCATGTGCACTATCAATCCAAGGCTTGGAATATAATTTTTCAGATATTCCAACAACTTGTACCATGACACTTGAAATATATGATAGATTCACTTTGAATTGAGTAACTAGCTGATCAATCACCTAATTCTAGTTGGTGTGCTCTTAGCCAATTACTTTAAGCATGGATAGTCTCTGATAACATTGAGGCTTAAACTTCCCCAAACCATTCATAATCGTTAAATATGTGCAATATATAATTCGTAGTAGTAGTCAAATTGCATTTTCTTTAGTCGTGCAACCCTTATGATGAAAACTTGGCCTTAATCCTCAATGCCAAAGAGCTCCAAGAAAGATTGGTCAATAGTTGTGTCAACCCAAATTCCAAGTGACCTAGAATTTGGCCCATGACCCCAGGTCAAAGGTTTGACCCTAAGGGTTCCTCTTAATCCAAGTTGGCAATCAACCAAAATGCTCTGAATTTTATTTTATTTTTTTAAACTTAAATCACACTAAAGCTCCCTCCAACTAATATTCCAATTTATCAATATACCAATCACTACTCAAGAGCAACAAGAAAGTTCAATAACAATAAGATCTCCAACTCAAGTCAAAAATGAAAGTTCACAGCATGAACAATTAATCAATTAATCAAAATAAAGTCTCAGTACAAATATATAGTTTCAAAGTTTGCTAATACAAGTTCCAAAATAAACCAACATAACAACTACACTACAATCACTAGGCTGCTCCAAAATCTCCTGGGGCATCCTGAAGCCCTCTCTGCTCTATTTGTTGATCCTCGTGGGTTATATTTACATCTAAAAGTTTTAAGAAAGAATTGGTAAACATTTTCACATTGCTCAATAGGTGTTTTACACCCAAAAGGGTTAATTTATATTACTAAGGTTCAAGATATACAAAATAAATATTCAACCATAAAGTCAACAACCCAAACATTTCATTCACTCTAATTGTAACACTTCAACAATTAAATAAAATGCATGTGGGGATGTGACACAGTCATACAATGCACTGTCATTCTCGGGTTTTCACCGAAAGATACGTGTTTGTACCCAAATACACTCCACATTCGAAGTCTTCTTGGGGTAAATTTTTGGGTCTTTTACCCTAAGGATCTCACTTATTTCTTAATTTGCCTCTCATGGGCCTTTACTTTTCATCATTATTTTATTTTTCTTTCTTTTCCATTTCATGCAATCTTACAACAAATTTTTATTTTCCTTCACACAACCATGATGCATATGAAATGTAATGAAATTACATATCATTCTCTACAAATGTCATAAAAAATTTCCACTAATCCAAATATCAATAAAACATAATCTATACTACAATTTTATTTATTCTCAACAATCCCATTAATTTTAATAATCAAGCACAATCATTTAACCACAATTAAATTATCAAAAATATCTCAATAGATTCTCAATAATCCCAATATCAATCAAACATAATTTCTACCATAATTTTATTTATTCTTAATAATCCCAATAATTTTTAATAACCAAACACAATCATTTTCCACAATTAAATTATCAAAAACATCCAAATAAATTCCCAATAATCCCAATATCAATCAAACATAATTTCTTTATTTATTATCAATAATCCCAATCATTTTTAATAACCAAACACAATCATTTTCTACAATTTAAATTACCTTATTATCACAAAATTCCAAAGAAAATTCCTAAATCACCCAATAAAATTTCTCGTATCACAAATATTATCTATTTAACTTTCAACAATGAGATTTATAATTTTTTGAAGAAAAATGCATTAAATAAAATTTTTAATGTTAAGTCTCCTTACCACAGATTTAACAATCCAACCGTTGAAAACAAAATCTGACATCGTACAAATGTCCCTCGTGTCAAGTAGAGTATTCCCCTAATATAAAATTTCACGCGAAAAAGGAGCTTGTTTTACGATCGAAATGGCCGACCGAAGAGCAACGTGGTTTTTCCCACTATAGTTATCGAGGACGCCCTGCTCTGTCACTTGTTTTTTTTCCCTTCCCACTTTCTAATTCTTTTCTCTTCTTCACCATTTTTCTTTTCTAATTGAGTAAATCACTAAATGTGACGGCCAGCCCAACCAAATATATTATATATATTTATTATATTATTAATTTAGTTTTTTTTCTTCAATTCAATTCCTTTTCTTTTTTTCATTCATTTTTTTCAACTACACTTCACTAATAAATTATCAAACACGAATACAAATATTTTAATTTTCTTTAATTTATTAATTACTAATTTAATTTAATTTTTAATTTTTTATTTATTTTATTTTGTTTTCATTTCCGTTTTTTTTTTTTTCATTTTTTGGAAAATTTTGATTTCTACAACCGTAATGAATTTCCTACTAAAAAGTTTATGTGACACAAAAATTTAACTTATTTGATTGGCCAATAAAATCTTTCAAATTTCGCCACCCCAAAATTGACACGTATTCTTCATTTTTATTTTTATTTTTTATTTTTACTTTTAAACCACCCCAAAAGGAAGAATTTTCAAACTTGAAATTCCAACATAACTTAAAATACCCGATCACTACAAGTTGATCTTTTGTTTCAAAGTACTAGGTAAACAACTCGAATGGAATTGCCAATACAACTTTTTAACATATATAAAGTCCATGGGAATGGATCAATTATTGTCATCAATAATTCAACTCATTACATAGAGGCATACAGAAGGGAACTTCTCATAGAGGCTTTAGGTTAACAAACTCAACTCACAAACTCTTAACCAGAATAGTAATCAGA
Organism: Vitis riparia; assembly: GCF_004353265.1. Taxonomy (NCBI): domain Eukaryota; kingdom Viridiplantae; phylum Streptophyta; class Magnoliopsida; order Vitales; family Vitaceae; genus Vitis; species Vitis riparia. The sequence goes on along the minus strand of NC_048438.1, from coordinate 3,221,911 downwards.
ATCGACATCACCATCAATATATGTGTCATATTCCTCATAGATAGAACCTTCACACATGAATTTAGGAATATGGGAAGCGAGCTCTAATATCTCAGCATTACCCTCCCAAAATCCAATGCAATCCCTGACGTCTAAAAGTTGGAGCTCTTTGCAGCCTTGCAATATCATCACTAGATTTTTCTGCTCAATCGTTGATCCCTTTAGATCCAAGTACTTAAGGTTTGGCAATGAGGTGATCATAGCTGTTACTTCATCTTTCCCAACATATATTCCTGGAGCAAATAGCTTAATGAAGTTGTTGCAGTGAAGACTGATTTGGGATAGGATTTCCACCATGTTTCGTCTGCTCCCCAATGTCAACATCTCCAGATTTTTCCACTTGCTTATCAGTTTTGGAATAATAGTTGATTGTTTGAAAAGTAGAACAGCATCCAAATCCAAAGTCTTCAATGTGGGAGACCTGGAACAAGTAAAAAGAAACCAAGGAAGCAGGAAATTAAACAATGCATGTAAAAGCCAAAAAATGCTAGTTTGTAGCCAGTGGTTTTCCTCACACCTGGAATGACTAGAGAAAACCACACCTGGTAAAATGATATTGGACCATGTGAATTTGTCATCAATCCTTTGAACTTGTAGGCATGGGGTCATTTTATAGAAGTCTAACCAGGTATCCAAAATCACTATGCATATTAAAAATTGATTTCATTCTCCCATTTCTTAATTGTGCAGTCTTTTTAAATAAGTTAAGATGAATGGAAACCACAATATTGGCAAATCTTGTGTAAAAGCTACCAAATCAATATAAAACTGCATCTTGAGCAAAGAATTACAGAAGCCAAAAAGAATAAGAATAACAGCAGAAAAATAGCATTATTCCGAAGTGAAATAATTTGATAGATAATTTAAGGTGGCTTACTCGTTAGCAGCGTACTCCAATGCCTCTTTGGTGCAGCAGATGGGGAGCCTAAGTAGAGTAGCGTGTCTCTGGCTACGGGCAACCACAGACTTTATGAATGCAGTGACAGAGAAACTTTCTCGATATTGCATCATCAACCTTTCTCCCAAGGGGCCGGTGTCCCATATACCATCAGGTTTGATGTATTTTGGAAAATTGAGATGCTCCCAACACTTAGGATCAAGGCTTGCTTTGTACCATGACTTGCATACAAAGGGAACATCCAAGAGCAACGACTCCATTCCCACTCTTCGAAACACATTCACCAAACAGTCCATGTTTAGCTCCTCCCACTTTCGTCCCTCCATCTGAGCAAATGAAAAAGGAAAAAAAAAAAAAAGAACAGTGCGACTAAATTTATCATGGAATCAAAACTGATATTATGATTACTACTAATTAATCTATCTATTATATTCTTGACATAAAATAATCTTCCCCATCCTCTGAATTTTCCCTAGCCATTCATGGAAGACATTAATGTGCCTGGGCTCCAGATTATTACAAGGCTGGTATGATTAGTTTGAGTCTTAAGAGCCTCAAACTTAGAAGGAATAGGACTATTTTCCCTCCAAAAAGAATTGCATGCAAAAAGTAAATGTCATTCTTTATGAAATGAATTAATTAGACAGAACTACATTTAAAAATACTAATAGCATTTAGCAGTACCTTGCTATGGTCACTTTTAGAACCATTATTTGAACGCTTGGATGAAGTCTCTCCAATATAGTAATTCGAAGGCATTGGAAGGTTACTCAAGCTAACAGAAAATTTACACTTGTCGTGCTTCGACTGGATTTTATCAGCTAAATTATCGTAACCCAAATGATCTGCATTGGTCTCTTCTGTTAGAAAATGAGAGAAAGGAAGAAACGTAATATAATGGATTTACCTGAAGCTGATGAGACACTGAAGCCGCAAGAGTGATGAGAAGAAAGGGTTTGAGAAATAGAGAGAGGGTGAAGATGATATAGAATCAGTTCTCTTTGCTGACTTAAAACTGAATAGGGATAGCTCAACATACAAAATAAAATGATTGGTCTTTCCATCCACCCACTATTCAAACTTTAATAATTTTTTATCACATCCATGTTTTAATTTAAGTCATTTAATTATAAAATTTAAACTATGAAATAAAAGTATAATTATATAAAGCTAGGTTCAACCATATAAAGAAATAAATTAAAATTCTTATATTTGGTTCTAAATTTGGTCTTCATACCTGAGATCGTTCTCATTTTTTCTTATCAATTCTTAGTGATTAATTATCATTGAAACAAGTGGCCGGTTGTTTTTCTCTAATTCTTTTTGAACTTAGTGCTTAAGTAATTGATGAATTTAATGAGGACTGCCACCATATGCTCCAAGGAATTTGGACAGGACGAATTTTCCTTTGTGCTTAAGCTCTCATTTGAGATTGGCTGGAAAACAAAGGGAACGAAAAAGTTAGAAAAAGAAAGAAAAAAAGGTAAAAGTAGGAACAAAAGTAAAACTTCAGGCACAATTAATATTTTTTGTATCAAGTTCTTTGTTAGGATTGTATCTTTTAAGTCACTTTATTCGATATTTTATCTTATTAATAAAATTGTTTATTATGAATTTCATTGTATATCTTGAAAAGGTTTTATCTATTTTCGTACATATAAATATCAAGTTCTTTGTTAGGATTGTATCTTTTAAGTCACTTTATTCGATATTTTATCTTATTAATAAAATTGTTTATTATGAATTTCATTGTAATTTACTCAAAGTTTGGATTATAAATATCATGATACATAGCATAAGCATGTATAAAGGTTTGTAGTTGTTAGTTCCTTTCAAACTAGAACTTAGTTTTCAATCACAAATGAAAACGTGGAATTCATTTGGACAATTGCAACACATAGTTGTTACATTCGTAGTGTGACCTACCTCAATGATGTGAACACAAGGTTTTTATTGGTGTTTACCAGTGTATTTAAGTGTTATCTAGGCAAGTTATTAAAATTGCAAAAACATCTGAAGGAAAACATCAAGCAAAGATTATAAGATTATGCACTAAAGGTTATAAGATCATGCAAAGGTTATAAATGTTATCTAGTTGTCAATCCATGGCACTGTTCCCCATCTTGATGTTATCCTCCATTGACAATCTCACCATCCTACAAGATATAGGAGACAAGTTAGTCCTGAGTCATGCCCTTTTAGACCAATCAGAACATTAGAGTCGAGAGGCCTCAAACTCCTATTTTCTCTTGGGTGACTAACTTCCGGCCATTAATCACTAGCTCTAACAGTGAAAGGCCTCTCTGTCTGGTCCTACGGTTAGAAAGCCTGACAGTTGTCTACCCGATTAGAAAGCAAGTCACTCATCTTCCACCGAAAGCTCAAGAAGGCAAGTTAGTAAGCCCTAGCAACTATTTGTTTGTTAAACAACCTCCTGTTGATGACTTAGCCTTGGGACTAGCCTTTGTCTTTTAGGTCATGTATGGTAGGTCCCCTCACAATGTGTTAAATTTTGTACCTTTACCTTCTGGGTCTCACTAATCCCAATTGGAGACAAAGCGATAAGAATCTGGATAAGTGTCATTGGTACCATTCCTGCTTCTTTCTCTTGTCCCTACCCTATTACATATATAGGAGCAGAGGCTTCTCACAAAAATTGATTGGAAGACCCATGTTCATTGCCATATCTTGTAGTCATTCTTAGTTTTCTAAAAGTTTAGGTCGGTGCCCCTTTGATTTGCCCGGTGTTAGTTTTTATAGACTTATTTGTGAGGCTAGTTTTTTATAGCATTTGCCTCATTAGATTAAGGATATCAGTTAATGGGGAGCTTGCATACCATAGATAGTAAGGCACAAACCCAAGTTCTTGTATCTCTTTGTAATATATCATAGAATATTGGAGTACAGTTGACTTTCTATAGTATAATGTTCAGTCAATTTCAAAATTAGATTCTAAGAAGTGTTCTCTATTCACATATATGCATAAGAATGTTGAGGTAAATATTTGAAGTTTCATAGGAGCTTGTGCATGCTTTTTTTGGACTAAGCTAATTAATTAATTGGAGCTCAATAGAGTTAATTAATCAATTAAGACTCACATGGATTGGATTAATATTTTAGTTTACTATTGATAAAATCATGAATTTTAAACATAAAGTAATATTTTTTTTCATTTTTTTTTAATTTTTATTTTTAGTTATATATTTATTTTATCATTTTAATTTCCTTATTTTCATATATTATTATTAAGAAAATGATGAATTTTGGAAAGAAATCAATATCTTCTATCATTCTAATTAATTATTTAGTTTTATTTTTATTTTTTCTATTTTTTATAATTGCATATTCAATTATTATTAATCCTATTTTTTAATTTTATTATAGATGATAGTTAATGAAATTTTATTAAATATATTAATTGATAAGAAAATGATTTATTTTCAGAATAGGTCAAGGGAGGATTTTTATTTTTTTTCCCCTTAATCCTCTCCCCAAATTAACAACATCAGTTATCCAAAATAAAAAAATCCCATTAAGAGAAGTATCATTACTTAGTAAAATTATCATTTTTATCAAGCATATTATTTTCATTTTTATTGATTTAATTAGAGCTTTTTTAGAATTCATAACAACACTCAAAAGAAATTTTCAAGAGAATAAAATTTTCACATGCGTGGAATATGATAATAAGAACTTGATACTTAGTCAGATTCTCAATAGTTTTTTTTATAAGAACATAAAATAAAAAAACCTTGCCACCAATCTTGCGAACTTGATTGTGAGTCAGATTCCAATAGTTTTCCAACACAAACATAAAATATATATATAAAAAAAAATACACACATCGTCAATGGTCTGTCCCTCAAAACAAACTTCCAAAATTACTCCAAACTTATCTAAAAATGTCACCCAATTTCAAATTTTCCTTTTTTTTTTTTTTATCAATTCTCTATTACCTTCCTAAAATTTCTTTCAGAACCTAAAAATAAACCTTAAAAAAATTTTAAACATAAATAATAATAAAATAAAAATAGATGAAAAAAAAAAAAGAATTAGCATAGAATGAGAATAGTTGTAAAAATTATAAAACAAAGAAAGTGGTTAATGAAAGAAGAAAAAACAAATAAGGAAGAAACCTTAATGCAAGACCCTAGGCTATGAAACAAAAAGTGCTATTGAGAAGGGGAAGTTCCTAAAGATTTCCTAGGAGGTAAAAACCTAAGAGAACCTATAGGAGTAGAATAAGAGCAAATTAACAAGACCTTTATTTTGAAGTTCAACAAGGACATCTTTCCTAATCCAAATTTGTCTAGTCTTAAGGACTCCAAAAGATGAATTTGAAGTAGCAATATAAGAATCATGAATATTCATCATATGCTTAAATTGGGTGAGAGTTTTTGAAACCCATTGAGTAATTTTTCTTTTTCTATCAAAATGAATTTCTTCAAACTTCCTAATGTGACACCTATTACTAATGTAACCATTTATGTGACAAAATGAACATGTGTACATGGCCCTAGTAGGTGTTTGGACAATAGGAATTACCTTTTTAGTCTTAACAAAATTAGTTTTTCCACTATTAGGAGCAGTAAACTCATCAAGATATCATAGGCCTCTCTTAACTCCAAAGGACTTCCCTTTACTAATGATTTTATTTTTTGAAGAAACAACTTTTTCTGTGGCGTTCATTCTTGAGTTAAAACATTATTTCTCTCAAAAAGATATTTATGCTTGATTACTACTCAAAAAGTGCTATTTGATAGCTTGTAATAAACTCTTTTAAACACTTTTGAGTAGTAGTTATCACCTTTTAACCCAATTAACATATTAAGAACCCTTGCAATCAATTTTAATCAAATTGTGTTAAGTTTTGGTGTTTTGATAACTTTTTGATCACTAAAGCAATCAGAGATTAAGGAGAGTTCTTTAGGAATTCATGACAAAAGATGTCCAAGCATGGCGTCCGGACACACCATTGGAGAGCGGCGGAATGTGGGCTGTAGCAAGGCTTGCTCACTGTAGTAAATGATCCGGACAACATATCCGGATAGGTATGCTATCATCCGGAGTGTGATGTTCACGAGTGTCAGATATCATGGCGGCGCATGTCCTCTTGGGGAAATTTGATGGAGTTGAGCCGGATGGGTCCCTACACCTTACACACGTAGACGGTCCCCCTTGTGCAACATAGCTCAGTCCACCCGGGAGGAATTTCGTGCGCCGACATTTTCACATCCGGAATTCTGTGCACCGATATTTTACATCTGAATATCTCACAGCCGGATGGGAAAGGAGGACGCTTCAACTTCTCCGGATATACATATCCGAACCTTCTGATAACGCTTACTCGCAGAGTTCTTCTCTCAGTATACAGTGCAACGGTGTTCTCCTGAAGCTTCCTGATATTTCCAACCGACATTTTGAGATATTTTGGGATATTTTGCTTTAGATATTTGATGTCTAAATCCCCAAAGTCTCCTTGTAATCCACCTATCATAGGATTCCTTAGTCTTTAAGTAAGTACAAATGGTGAATAACCTCATATATATAGTTTGTAATTTTCTTTACAAGGAGATCGATGTATGTGATCAATTATGTAATCGGTAGAAGGAAGAAATATAATTTACATAGCACTTGCTCTGATTTTCCTTGATATATTTGTTTTCTCGTTAGTTTTCTTTCTAGCCAAACAAGCTCTGAGGAAGTTTCCTCAGAGAATGAGTGGCTAGACTTTTTAGTTCCTTGGAGTTAAGGTTGCCGGGAAAGGTTCCAAGTGCATGAATTAGTAGCTTTGTGGTTTCAGTCTTTAATGAAGAGAAAGTGTGATCCTTTAATGATTTCTATGTTTTTAGTTAACTTAAAACACTTTCAATTCACTTGAGCCAACACTTGGTAAGGCCAGTGATCTCCGTCCATGGAAATGCACTAGTTTTCCTCTTGCGAGCTTTTGGGAAGTGACTTGAAGGTAGGATTTTCTAGAATTGCCAACACTTGGTAAGCTTTTGGACTCCAAGGAGACATCCTTTAGTTATCTCTTGCGAGCTTGAGAAAGGAAGTCTAAAGTTAAAGATCACCTTGAATGGCAAATGCTAGGTGAGAGGCACGAGTCATTGCAAGTTGCATCAGTGAGAGGGAATTAGAGTTGAAATCCATTTAAAGGTTACCTCTGTACAACACCGGTTAGAGAATTGACTATATGTTAATTCTCTAATGCGAGGAAATGAACCAAATGACCAGAGCTCTGTTTTTGCATAAGGAACCTCCCCTATGAATCTAAACCTCCAAGGAATGTTTTTCTTTATAAGTAATTTCCATTACTTTCTTTTTAGTTAGCTTTAAACAAAACCTCATTTAAACAAGTTTGTGTTTTATTTCTTAAGCTAACCTTGAAATGAAAAAGCACCAATTTACTTTGAATTGGTATCAGTTGAGAGTTGAAAACCCTTCCCAGTGAACGATCCTATAGCCACTATGCTATATTAGCTAAAGCTATCCTAATGCATGGTGATATAAGTTATAAATTTTGTTGATCACTTCCTCAGTCAAGGAGCACCAGTTGGATATGAATCAGCTGAGACACTAATTGGGAATCACGAATCAATGCTTAATCTCAAGAAATCGATTTTCTCAATGTGATTCAATTTTTCTTCATTTGACACACCAATCATAGTTTTCTATGACTCATAAGCAGTTATAACTTTGATACAATTATTTAGCAAACATTGATATTCCTTAACCAAGTTTTCAAGAAAAGCAGCATTCTTATCATCTCATAATTTTCTTTTTAAGAAAGCTACTTTATTCAAAGTGACAAATTTTCTTCAATAACAATTACTTCTTGTTGTCTTTTTAATTCAAGGGACAAAGATTCACATAAAGATTATTATTTCTTGAATTTTTTTATTCAACCATTTATTTTCTTTATGTAATTTTTTCCAATCATGAAAAAAAATTTCACAAGCGAAAAAATGAATCTTTGAAGATTTTGGAAGGAACACAACTTTTATAAAAATTTGGAGACTTTTTAATTAAATTGTCATTGGTTAGGAAGTTGAGAATAATATTAGCAATGATAATATCAATATAGGAAATTATTAACATTCTCAAACCTATAATTTTAGATAAGTAGTCAATAGTAATAGTTGTTTTTTATGTTAGGAGAGGAGTAAATTCTTTAGGATTAAAGTCTTTGAGGTTTTTGAGTGTTTTTTGAGGTAAGGGGAATCAATCTAGATTTTGTAAAAGAAAATAATTTTCTTTTCATATGTTAGTTTGAAATGTGTAAGATGTTATTTTTGTTTCTAGATATGGATCAAATATATTTTACAAGAAAAATATGTTAGAACATTTTTCTTTTGTTTATAATAAAAAATTGGAGATATTACATTTTTATAAGTTTGAATAAATAAAATAAAATGTTTGACTCTGGTTTGTTTGGCCTTAGTCAACACGACATAATAATTGACCTTTCAGTCCTAGTCAATACGATATAACAGTTGATTTTTTGGCAATTTTCAATTGGATATAATAGCTTACCTTTATATTTCTTGGTGGGGTTACTATTACTAGTAGTGTTTGGTTCCATGTACCTTAAAATGAACAAATTTGAGGCTATTGTAAAATTTCACCAAACTGGGCACTATTTATTATTTGATAACCAAAGAAAAAAAGTTTTGAATGCATTTGATTTGGATTTGATATAAAATTGTATTGACATAAATAAGAAAAGTTTTGGATGCTTTAGCATATTTGAACACAAAGTTTTTTTGTTAAAATGATTATAAATTATATCTCATATTTATAATCATAACTGAAAATGTTTGACTCATAAAACTGTATTAATATTCTTTATTGGACTTTGAGTTCATTCCTTTTTGTTGACTATTTTTTAAGCACTCTTAGTTTAAAAAAGGAATGATGATTAGGTTAGGAATTTAGTATTGTTAGGCCTTTTGGTTTAAACTTTTATTTTGGACATTGTTTAAACATCAGAATTTAATTATTGTTAGCTATTATTTAAGTTTGAAGTTGTTTGAAGAATAACACTTTAGTTGATGTATTAGTTTTAAAGTTGATATTTAAGGATTACAGATTTTTTTACTTTACTACTCTAAATAGGAATTTAGTAATTGGTAACCATCTAATTACAAGATGATGGTTTAAGTCAATTCACACTTTGAGTCTTTGGGTTTGAGGTGTGAAGTAACCATCGCAACATTGGAGTGGGTTTTGACGCATGACGGAATGGTATCAGAGCGTCAGGTTATGATCTTTTTGGGAACTTGATTTAGTTTAGATTTGGGATAGATGAGTAACTCGTTAGTTTAAGTTTCGGCTTCATCTAGTATAATTCGAAATCCTTGTATTTTAATTGTCTAATTGGTTCTTTAGTGACTAATCTAGGCTCAATGCAAAGTCCTACACCAGGATGGATGAAACAAAATTGTCTAACTTAATCTAAATAGCATAAGGCACTAACACTCATGTTCAAATAACTTGTCATGGAGTTCTTCGAAAGTGATTGGTATCTCTCGGCATCAAATAGCAGCAAAAATATATTTTAAGTCTGCGCCTAGCCCACAAAGTGCCTGAATAATAAGGTCATCGATCTTCGTATACGGATGCACTGATAACAGCTAGTTCATCAGCTGTTCTTTTAAGAATTTTCAGATACTCAGACAGGATTTAGATCCGTCAGCCGTGGTGGAAATGTGCTCCTCTAGCTGCAGAATGTATGCCTCTCGGTGGCTACGAGAGGCATGACTGATTCAGAGAGTGAAGCAAAAATAGCATGTAGTCGGACACCATGCTTAGTTAATTGTATGTGGGGCAAAAGGGCACACTTAATCCCTTCAGGGTTACACCTGCAAATATGTAGAACAATTCTAAATTAATTGCAAGGAGCAGTGGGGCAGTTTTCTTTTCTTTTCTTTTCTTTTCTTTTCTTTTCTTTAAAGAAAAAATTTAGGTGACATACTCATTAGCAGCATGGTAGCACGTCTCCAGCTCTGATCAACTATAAACTTTATGAATGCAGTGCACAGAATTGATATTTTTGTGACTTGAGTGGAAATTTTGTGAAAAATAGGTATAACTATTGTTATTTATTAGCATAAATATGATTGAAAATTTTGAAATTTTGTAAAATTTTCAACTTATTTACATATCTTTTCAGTATATGAAATTTAAGTTTAAATATTTTTAATGCACTATGTGATTACATGTAATTATAGAATATGATATACATGCCAAACTTGATTCAATGCCTGACTGATTTGATATATATAAATATTTTAATTCACACATTAAACATGATTTAATCTCAAATGTGTAACTCTTTTACACTTAACCTCTTAAGTTGTATAAAGTTACAAAGATGAGAAGACCCATTATCTTCCTTAACCTTTCAAGTTTTGTAACATTTCAAAACTTAATCATGTATTTAATTCACACATTAAAAATGTAACCCTTTTTACACTTTATTTTCAAAAGTTATTTTTCAAAAATGTAACTCTTCTTACACTTTATTTTTAACCAACAATATATATATATATATATATATATATATATATATATATATATATATATATTTATATAAATATAACATATTCTTTGTACTGTACTGACTTCATGACAAAGGACTAAAGAGAGATTGATTTCTCCTCCTTTTCTATAAAGATAAAATAGAGATTGGTTAAAGAACAAAGAACGAAAAAGAAAAGAAGGGAGAAAAAGAAAAAGGAAGAGTAAGAAGTAAAAATACAAAAGAGAGAGGATGAAAGGAGATCTAGGTCTTGCTAATAGTGAAAAAGCGTTTTTGAATTATACTTTTTGATTTTTTTTTTTTTTGGATTTATATTTATTATTATTAATGCAGACTTTATTTAGTTCTATTTTTCAAAAAAGTGAAACAACTTTAATGACAAGTTGGTCCCTTCTCAAATATATTTAAAAGGGATATAAAAAATTCCTCTCATAAGCTTTCCAATAAAATGTCATATAATTTTTATTTTTATTTTTATTTTTTACAAAAATTGATAAAAGATGTGATTTTAATTTAAAACATTCACATAAAACAATTAAAATAATATGATTTTTTTTTTCCTAAGGCTATGCTTGGTTTCTGAAAAATTTGAGGGAAAATAGGACGGAAAGAAAATATAAAAGAAAAGTAGAAGGAAATGAAAAATGAAGGAAAATAAAAAATAAATTTAAATTTAATAAATAATTTTAGATATTTTTTCAAACTCATTTTACTTATTTTTCTATATTATAGTAAGATTAAATAATTTATAAATATATCAATTTTAATTATAATTGAATTTCTTTTATATTTTCTATAGTGAAATCAAGCTTTCCTTAGTATTTTTTGGAATCAAGCATAGCCTAAAAGTTAAGGCTCCAATATGATCATCAATATAAAAAACCAAGTAACATAATGGAATCTTTAGACCAAGAAAACAAGATTAATAGCAATTGGAAAGCCAATAGTGAGAACTCCTCTCATTTTTCTTAATTATCTAGCATTTTTTTTCTATTTTTTTATAGTCCCCTAATATTTTCAAAACTTATAGAAAGAAAATGAACAATTTAAAACATGTGTCTCTAATGAAAAAAAAATGGTAAGAATTAAGCTGGGCTTCTTGGTTTGATTTGCCTCAGACCCATTATTACGTATTAAATTCTTCTTCTTTGTAAAAATTACAAAAATAAATTACAAAAATATCAATAAATCAAGGAAAAATTAATAATTTGGTGTAAAAACCAAGTAGTCAAGATATCCATATCATTATCGTATCGAACGTCTTCAACACCAGATACCCCCTTCAACACTTGAAATAGGATGATAGATTCACTTTGAATCAGGTAACTAGCCGATCAATCACCTAATTCTAGTTGGTGCTCTTAGTCGATCACTTTAAGCATGGATTTATCAGTCCCTGAGAACAGTGTGGCTTGAACTTCCCCAAACCATTCATAATCATTAAAGATGTGCAATATATAATCCGTAGTTGCAGCCACATTGCATTTTCTAGAGTCGTGCAGCCTCATGAAAACTTGGCCTGGATCCTCAATGCCAAGGATATCCAAGAAAGATTGGTCAATAATTGATCTTTTGTTTCAAGATACCAGGTAAACAACTGGAATGGAATTGCCAATACAACTTTTTTACATATATAATGTCCATGGGAATGGATCAATTATTGTCATGAATAATTCAACTCATTACATAGAGGCATACAGAAGGGAACTTCTCATAGAGGCTTTAGGTTAACAAACTCAACTCACAAACTCTTAATCAGAATAGTAATCACAATCGCCATCACAATCAATATATGTGTCATATTCCTCATAGATAGAACCTTCACACATGAATGTAGGAATATGGGAAGCAAGTGCCAATATCTCAGTATCATTCTCCTCAAATCCAATGCATTTCCTGACGTCCAAACGTAGGAGCTTTTTGCAGCCCTGCAATACCATCACTAGATTTTCCCACTCAATTGTTGATCCCTTTAGAACCAAGTACTTAAGGTTTGGCAATGAGGTGACTATAGCTGTCGCTTCATCTTTCCCAACATATATTTGTGGAGCAAATAGCATCATGAAGTTGTTGCAGTGAAGACTGATTTGGGCTAGGATTTCCTCCATGTTATGTCTTCTCCCCAGTGACAACATCTCCAGATTTTTCCACTTGCTTATCAGTTTTGGAATAATAGTTGATTTTTTGAAAAGTAGATCATCATGCAAACGCAAAGCCTTCAATGAGGGAGACCTGGAAGAAGTAAAGAGAAACCAAGGAAGCAGGAAATTAAACAATGCGTGTAAAAGCCGAAAAATGCTAGTTCTAGCCAGTGGTTTTCTTCACACCTGGAAATACCTGAGAAAACCACACCTAGTAAAATGATGCCCATGTGAACTCGTCATCAATCCCTTCAACCCGTCGGCATGGGGTCATTTTACAGAAGTCTTAACTAGGTATCCAAAATCACTATGCATGTTAAAAGTCAATTTCCTTTTCCCATTTCTTCATTGCGCAATCTTTTTAAATATGTTGAGATGAATGGAAACCACAATATTGGCAAATCTTGTGTAAAAGCTACCAAATTAATATGAAACTGCATCTTGAGCAAGGAATTACAGAAGCCAAAAAAAAAAAAAAAACTCAGCAGAAACTAGAATTTTTCCAAAGTGAACTAATTTGATAGATAAATTAAGGTGGCTTACTCGTTAGCAGCATACTCCAATGCCTCTTCGGTGCAGCAGATGGGGAGCGTAAGTACAGTAGCGCGTCTCTGGCTACGGGCAACCACAGACTTTATGAATGCAGTGACACAGAAACTTTCTTGATATTCCATCATCAACCTTTCTCCCAAGGGGCTGTTCTCCCATATATTATCAGGTTTGATGTATTTTGGAAAAATGAGACTCTCCCAGCACTTAGGATCAAGGCTTGCTTTGTACCATGACTTGCATACAAAGGGAACATCCAAGAGCAATGACTCCATTCCCACTCTTCGAAACACATTCACCAAACAGTCCATGTTTAGCTCCTCCCACTTTCGTCCCTCCATCTAAGCAAATGAAAAAAATAAATAAAATTAAATACCAGTGTTACTGTATTTATCATGGAATCAAAACTGATATTATGATTACTACTAATTAATCGATCTATTATATTCTTGACACAAACTGATCTTCCCCATCCTCTGAATTTTCCCTAGGCATTCATGGAAGACATTAATGTGCCTGGGCTCCATATTATTACAAGGCTGATATGATTAGTTTGGGTCTAACAGCCTAAAACTTAGGAGGAATTAGGATCATTTTCCCTCCAGAAAGAATTGCAGGCAAAAAGTTAATGTCATTCTTTATGGAATGAAAAATACTAATGGCATTTACCAGTACCTTGCTATGGTCAATTTCAGAACCATTATTTGAATGCTTGGATGAAGTCTCTCCAATGTAGTAATTCGAAGGCATTGGAAGGTTACTCAAGCTAGCAGCATATATAATCTCCAACACAAAATTTACACTCGTCGTTCTTTGACTGGATTTTATCAGCTACACTATCGTAACCCAAATGATCTGCATCCGTCTCTTCTGTTAGAAATATGAGAGAAATGGAAAAGAAGCGTAATACAATGGATTTACCTGAAGCTGATGAGAAATTGAAACAGCAAGAGTAATGAGAAGAAAGGGCCTGAGAAATAATTGAGAGAGGGTAAAGATGATATAGAATCAGTTTTCTTTGCTGACTTGACTAGAAACTGAATGTATAGGGATAGCTCAACAAATAAAATGAAATGAATGTTCTTTCCATTCAGCCACAATTCAAACTTTAAGGCTATGTTTAGTTCTAGAAAGATGTGAGGGAAAATGCAAAAATAAATTGAAAGGAAAGAAAAAGTGAAAGGAAATAAAAATTAGATTTAAAATTAATAAATTATTTTTATATGTTACTTCAAACTCATTTCACTTTTTTTTTTCTTTTATATATAAAGATTAATAATTTAAAATCTATAAATTCGTAATTAATTTTAATTATATTTGATTTTGTTTCTTATTTTTTATATTGAAATCTATCGTGAAAAAATCATTTTTCGCTAACATTTTTTTTCTTTTCTTAATACTTTTTAGGAATCAAACATAACAGAATAGTTTTTCATCACATTCATGTTTTAAGATCACATATAAAATGTAAAATAATAAAATTATAATTATAAAAAAAATGAAATCGAGATGATTGAAGTGCATAAAGTAAAGAGGTTTTTTTTATTAAAAGTTAATTAACATTTTTCTAGTATTGTTTAATTAATTTATAAATGAATTTGACAATCATATAAAGAAATAAATTAAAATTCTTAAAGTTGGTCCTAAATTTCTCTAATTCTTTTTTTAACTTAGTGCCTAAGTAATTGATGAATTTAATGAGGACATGGGCGTCTGCTGAGACTGCCACCATGTGCTCCAAGGATTTTAGACAGTGCGATCTTTCCTTTGTGCTTTAGCTCTCAGGTGAGATTGGCTGGAGGACAAAGAAGGGACCGAAAAAAGTTGGAAAAAGAAAGAAAAAAAGGTAAAAGCAAGAACAAAAGTAAAAGCTTCAGGCACGAATTCTGAAATTATTAGGTGGGTTTCTATTTAACTTTTAGTTATAATTTATCTGAATTTTAGAACAAGGAATTTAAAACTTAATTGATAGAGAATCAATTAATAATTAATACTTTTTGTGTTAAAGTTCTTTGTTAAGATTGCATCTTTTAAGTCACTTTATTTGGTATTTTATCTTATCAATACAATTGTTTATTATGAAATTAATTTCATATTTTGAAAAGGTTTGATCTATTTTGGTTCATGGATAATGAATTAATTTATTCAAGATTTGGATTATAAATATCATGATACATAGCATTAAGCATGTATAGAAGTTTATAGTTGTTAGTTCCTTTCAAACTAGAACTTAGTTTCCTATCACAAATAAAACAGGGAATCCATTTGGACAATTGCAACACATAGTTGTTACAACTGTAGTATGACCTAACTGGATGATGTAAACACAAGGTTTTTTTTTAGTGTTTACTGGTATATTTAAGAGTTATACAAGCAAGTTATTAACAATTGAAAAAGCTTTTAAAAGACAAAATCAAGCAAAGGTTATAAGATCATGCACTGAAGGTTATTAGTGTGATCTAGCCATTGATTCATGCCATTGTTCCCCCATCCTGATGTTATCTTCCACCAACAATCTCATCGCATTCACCGTCATCTCTTGTAGTCATCCTTAGGTTTCTAAGGGTTTGGGTAAGCCCCTTTTGACTTGCTCAGTGTTAGTTTTTGGTTTTAGACTTATTTGTGGAACTTGTTTTTTATAGCATTCACCTCATTAGGTTACAGACACTAGTTTATGGGGAGCTTGCATACAATGGATAATAAGTCACGAATCAGAGTTCTTGTAATATTATAGAATATTAGAGTATAGTTGACTCTTTGTAGTGGGATGTTCAATCATCTTCAAAATTGGATTCTTAGCCCATATTTTCATATAGGTCCTAATTGCCCTTGCCTGAGCTTGTATTAATCCTTGATGGAATGTTTATTGAGGAGATTTAGGTTCTCTATTCATATATGTGCATAATGGTATTATGGTAAATATTTGAGGTTTCACAAGAGCTTGTGATTACTCTCTTTAGATTGAGTTAATTAATTAATTGAAACTCAATAGAGGAGCTAATTAATCAATTAGGATAAATGAGATTGAATTAAGTAACCCAAGCCCAAGATGGTCAAGTCACTTAAGCCCACTAGAAGCCTATGTAAACCTCCTTAAGGGTTAGGGTTTCACTTTAGCCTCCCTATTCACTTTAGAAAGATGAAAGCCCTAGCCACCACATTTCTATGAGACCTCTGCCATCTCCAATGCTTGGATTCAAGAAGAAAGAGGCATCGCGATGGAAGGCTTTTGGGTTTGTGAGATCTACATGGTGCATTTTCACTAAAAGTATCTAATTTGGGAATATCCAAATTTCAAGTACAATGCATTAAATCCTCTATATCTAAGTTTTAATGTTTTTTTGCTTCTAATAATTAGATCTAAAGAGCCATATGAATAGATTGCATGCACTCTAGGTGATCCAGGGCTAGAATAGAGTAATCTAGCAATTCCCAATTACTAGTATCATAGTCGTAGGGTAGGACTTAGCATACTAAAACTATGTTAAGATGTGCTAACTTTATTTTTCAAAATTTATTATTCATCCATGGCCACATGAAAGAATGTATGGTATTAATTAATATCATGAAATTTAATATGGATGAATATTTGTGAGTAGTTATTGTTTTTATTCTCTAAATTGGGTTGTACACTCCATAAGGAGTTTAGCATTTTTTTTTTTTTATTCAATGTAAAAATATGTTCTTTCAATTCTTAGATGAGTTGTACACTTAGATTTGAAGAAGTAGAGGATTTTTTTTCTTTAATGTAATATTCTGTTTTTTATCCATCTTTGTAACCTAAGAGATGTGTGGAAGCAATCCAGACATAGAACATGCTAGTGGTTATTGCATTTAAAAAATAAATAAAAAAAAGTAAAAAAGCCACCACTCCTATCCAACCCAAGCATAAATGGATCATCAAACCCAATTCTGCATGGCATTTTCTTTTTGTTTTAATCAATTTACTTCCAAAATTTTATTTCTCTTTTACCATCTTTAAAGATGATGAGGTTGTTGCATTGATGCTTGAACCTCATCTATAGCTAACTCAACACTAAAAATTGACCATCATGGCTCTTATGTAAATATCAACTACAATTCAACATTTAAGAAAGAAGTGAATAAAAATGGATTTACCTGAAGCTGATAAGAAACTGATGCAGAAAAATAGTGGTGAGATCTATCAGTACATATGAAACTGGTTTGAGAATTGAGAGAGAGAGAGAGAGTAAAAGTGATGAAATCTGTGAGAGTTTTCTTCCTAATTTATAGAGAACAAATATTCTACATGCTTTGCTGACTTCACCAAAGACTAAAGGAGAGAGCTCTATAATTGAAATGATTTCTCCTTCCATCCACCCAGATACACTATTAAAACTTAGAAAGGTAAATCTCTCCTTAGTGGCTAAGCTTCCTTGCCAGATTGGTTGAAGAGCAAAGAATGAAAAAAGAAAAGAAGGAAAAAAGATTAAAAATATTATAAATAAAGCACCCATATTCTTTCTACTGTACTGACTTCATGACAAAGGACTAAAGAGAGATTGATTTCTCCTCCTTTTCTATAAAGATAAAACTCTCCCTAGTGATAAAGCTCCCTTTAGAGATTGGTTAAAGAACAAAGAACGAAAAAGAAAAGAAGGGAGAAAAAGAAAAAGGAAGAGTAAGAAGTAAAAATACAAAAGAGAGAGGATGAAAGGAGATCTAGGCCTTGCTAATAGTGAAAAAGCGTTTTTGAATTATACTTTTTTATTTTTTATTTTTTTTTGGATTTATATTTATTATTATTAATGCAGACTTATTTAGTTCTATTTTTCAATAAAGTGAAACAACTTTAATGACAAGTTGGTCCCTTCTCAAATATATTTAAAAGGGATATAAAAAATTCCTCTCATAAGCTTTCCAATAAAATGTCATATAATTTTTATTTTTATTTTTTACAAAAATTGATAAAAGATGTGATTTTAATTTAAAACATTCACATAAAACAATTAAAATAATATGATATTTTTTCCTAAGGCTATGTTTGGTTTCTGAAAAATTTGAGGGAAAATACAAAGGAAAGAAAATATAAAAGAAAAGTAGAATAAAAGAAAAAATGAAAGAAAATAAAAATTAAGTTTAAATTTAATAAATTATTTTTATATATTTCTTCAAACTCATTTTACTTATTTTTCTCTATTATAGTAAGATTAAATAATTTTAAAATATATCAATTTTAATTATAATTGAATTTCTTTTATATTTTCTATAGTGAAACCAAGCTTTCCTTAGTATTTTCCAATGTTTTGAAAACCAGACCGGACCGGTCCAACCGTCAATCGATCGCATTTCCGATCCAGTTTACTCTATTAAACCGTTTAACTATTGGACCGATTACGAACCGCCTAAACCAACGATCGAACCACCTAAACCAGCGATCAAACCGGTGAACCGATAGAACTGGACAGTTCTAAACGAACCAAACGGTCCAAATTGGCCCATCATTTTGCATGCATGAGGACCTAAAAAATTAAAAGCTGTAGGCCAAAAATCATACTGGGCCATGTCTTAGTATGACAAAGCCCACACTCAAACCATTTAAGTGGGCTGTGTCTTGTGCCCATAAGGTGGGCATGCTGTGGCTTTCTATAAGGATACCTTTTATAGGCATCCTTTGCACCTTTATTTCTCTCACAATTTGATGTGGGACCTTAGGTTTTGTAAGTAAACTAGGACACCACTCGGCTACACGCGATTTGTTCTTTGATATGCCAAACAAAACAATATATATTGGATTTTAATTTTTTTTTAATATTAAATAAAAATAATATAATATTTTTAAAAATTATAAAATTAGTTAAAATTTTCATTTTTAATATATTCACATTTAAATATTATACACATTTCATTTAATATGATTTAATTTGATAATATCAAATATATAAAATAATATTATTGATTTTTAATTTATTCATATATATTTTAAATTTTTATAATTATTTTTAATTTTAATAATATATAAATTACATATTTATGACATCACTAGTTCGACCGGTGAACTGTGAATCAATAACTTTTCCAGTTCAATGTCCAGTCCGGTTTTGAAAACATTGGAATTTTCTGAAATCAAACATAGCCTAAAAGTTAAGGCTCCAATCGGATCATCAATAGAAAAAAACAAGTAACATAGTGGAATCTTTAGACCAAGAAAACAAGATTAATAGCAATTGGAAAGCCAATAGTGAGAACTCCTCCACTTTTCTTAATTATCTAGCATTTTTTTTCTATTCTTTTATAGTCCCCTAATATTTTCAAAACTTACAGAAAGAAAATGAACAATTTAAAACACGTCCTTAATGAAAAAAAAAATGGTAAGAATTAAGCGGGGCTTCTTGGTTTGATTTGCTTCAGACCCATTATTACATATTAAATTCTTCTTCTTTGTAAAAATTACAAAAATAAATTACAAAAATATCAATAAATAGAGGAAAAATTAATAATTTGGTGTAAAAACCAAGTAGTCAAGATATCCATATCATTATCGTATCGAACGTCTTCAACACCAGATACCCCCTTCAACACTTGAAATAGGATGATAGATTCACTTTGAATCAGGTAACTAGCCGATCAATCACCTAATTCTAGTTGGTGCTCTTAGTCGATCACTTTAAGCATGGATTTATCAGTCCTTGAGAACAGTGTGGCTTGAACTTCCCCAAACCATTCATAATCATTAAAGATGTGCAATATATAATCCGTAGTTGCAGCCACATTGCATTTTCTTTAGTCGTGCACCCCTCATGAAAACTTGGTCTGGATCCTCAATGCCAAGGAGATCCAAGAAAGATTGGTCAATAATTGATCTTTTGTTTCAAGATACCAGGTAAACAACTGGAATGGAATTGCCAATACAACTTTTTACATATATAATGTCCATGGGAATGGATCAATTATTGTCATGAATAATTCAACTCATTACATAGAGGCATACAGAAGGGAACTTCTCATAGAGGCTTTAGGTTAACAATATATGTGTCATATTCCTCATAGATAGAACCTTTACACATGAATGTAGGAATATGGGAAGCAAGTGCCAATATCTCAGCATCATTCTCCTCAAATCCAATGCATTTCCTGACGTCCAAACATAGGAGCTTTTTGCAGCCTGCAATACCATCACTAGATTTTCCCACTCAATTGCTGA
The DNA here is from genome assembly GCF_004353265.1 of Vitis riparia. Lineage (NCBI taxonomy): Eukaryota > Viridiplantae > Streptophyta > Magnoliopsida > Vitales > Vitaceae > Vitis > Vitis riparia. Next base: position 3,201,575 of record NC_048438.1, on the reverse strand, counting down.
TCCCTTTAGAAACAAGTACTTAAGGTTTGGCAATGAGGTGACTATAGCTGTCGCTTCATCTTCCCCAACATATATTCGTGGAGCAAATCGCATAATGAAGTTGTTGCAGTGAAGACTGATTTGGGCTAGGATTTCCTCCATGTTATGTCTGCTCCCCAGTGACAACATCTCCAGATTTTTCCACTTG